>NC_142035.1:41497470-41800500 GCF_982192425.1 Myodes glareolus | reverse complement strand
CTTCATCTCTACTTGGAATTCCTGCCTTGCCCTATTCTGTGCGATGATAGGCCCAAAGCAGGTTCTTTATTAATCAATGGTAATAAAAACATTCACAGCATATAGAGGGGAATCCCACACCGTACTTCAGTCGTAGAACAAGGAGAAATCAATCCATTATTAATCCAGAAGCTTCATTCCTATTGGCTAACCTCCATAGAGCTGGAATGTACTTATCCAGCTGAGATCTTTGTAAGCTACAATAATGACTGACCTGGAAAGACATGAGCACAGCTTCAGGAGTGGCATGGACATCATGGGAGCTAACAACCACTTTCTTATTGATTCCAGTCCTACTTTATAAGATAGAATTTGTATTTAAAATTATTACTGTGGCAAGTAACCTGTGGCTATACAGGTCATAGGCCCTAGGGGAGGACCTACTACTATTCTGTCTCTAAGAACTGGACACAGAGTTAAACGAACTCATACTTTCTCATTAAATCCATAGATTAGTGCTTCTCTCAAACCTCATTGGAGAAGCTTCTTTTGTAATACGTGGTAGTTAAACTAGAGAATACAACTGGTCAATATTGTTTTAGAATAAACTTTAAATTAAATATCTATATTACATCTTTATTACACACACACACACACACACACACACACACACAAGTGCCACTACTAGATGAGAGCTACTGGCAACTTATAGCTATTGGGTGAGGCAGAGTCAATTTAAGTGAGTAGCCCTGTGGTAGGAATAATATGATATAATATATATGATATATATACATATATGTGTGTGTGTGTGTGTGTGTGTGTGTGTGTGTGTGTGTGTGGATCCAGAGCACATAAGCAACACTAACTGAACTGATGGTCATTTATTTTCTTTTTTTGTTTTGTTTTTCATTTTAAATGAATGAGGACACAAAGTTGTGTGTGTATGGAATAGGTGTGTGGGTGCCTTGCCACATGCACCAACTTGGTGGGGGTTGTCCAAAGGCACTCACCATACCTGCTTTCTTGTTTTCACCCGGGGAATTTTCTTATTACCATCTTTCTTCAGATTTTTTTTGCACAATTCCGTTCTTCTTCTTTAGTAAATAGTTGTATTTTGCTTTCTGAAACTGATCCAAACTATAAATGAGCATTTTTGTATCATGAAAGAATAAAGCTCTGAATTTCATGATCAAAACACAATAATTCAAAGACAGAATCCCAAGCTCTATCTTGTTTGTTGCACAAATGATAGCCATGATTTTTTTTTCTGTTGACGTTTTTTCAGTTTCTATTAGCTGCTATACAGATAGCAAGAACTTTCATATATGACTCAGTATCTTTAGCATCTGGCATAGATCTTTCTTAGAGCTCATATCCAAAAAATGCTAGAGAACTGTTTAATGAATTAATATTAGGTATAGCTAAGGAGATAACATTTCTTCCTTTAAGAAAGAAATGATTGAAAAATTCATGGATGGGTTAGGCAGTTAATAAAAACTTACAAATAAATAAAAAAGTGACCACACACACACACACACACACACGTGTGTGTGTGTGTGTGTGTGTGTGTGTGTGTGTGTGTGATGTAATTTTTAGGACCACAATTGGATGGATGTAGAGACCACCATGAATTAGAAGGAGAGCATAAATGTATAGAGACTAATAGGAATGTGGAAAAATGGGAAAAGGGGGAAATGAATAATGGATGGGTAAATACGGTGAAATCACATTTGATGGATATATGAGAATGTTATAACAGAACATCTCTTACATTTTACAATTAAAAAATTAGCAGGGTATAGTGCCAAAATCCAAATCCCATCACAAAGGGGACTGAGGCCGAAGAACTGCTTCAAGGTTCACATCAGGTTGAGTTCCATATTGAGTTCAAGGACAGCATGTAGTATCTCTCACCTTAAGCTACATATAACTTTTAGACTTTGTAAACAAACAAGCCTACAAATCAGGCAAAACAGATACATTGAGGTAAGGTAGCAATGCTTAGTTGTCACTCGTTGGGTCATACATAGCCTGTATGGATAAGTGGTGATTATTACATTAGAAAATAATTTAAATACTGGCCCAATACAGAAGTAATACATCATTTGTGTTAATGTAGAAGCAGCATCAATTGAACAGTTCATCAGATGACATTGCACTTTCTAATGGCTTGTTACTTCTTAGTAAACCAGAAGCAACGTTGAGGTCAGATCACTGCAGTTGATCAGACATAGTTCAAACCAGGCTGAAAAGGCAGTCCTTCGGTTCTCAAAGTAATTCCCAATATAACTACTAGGAATCCCCACCCAGCAAGTTTGGGGGAGTCAAGGGCAATACAATGCAAGGTCACGGGTGCATGAAGCATTTTGATTATTTCGTGTGGATACAATTCAATTCTTCCTAAGACTGCAATGAGAATTTTAAAAACAAAATAAAACAAAAAAAATCTAAAACAAGTTTTAAAATTCAAGAATGGGAATTCTTGCAAGTTCATCTAGGGGACTTGTTAGGAGTCACAAGTTCAAAGACATTCTTGAAGAAAGGGAATTTTAACCATTCAGCAAATTAACCCGCATCTTTATATCCACAAGGACTCTGTAAATACCTAGTGCAAATGAACTTGGTTCACTAGTGTGATCAAGGGAGCCACCTTTTGGGCATTGTTGACAATTGCACCGTAATTAAGTGCTGTTTTGTGTTCGTTGGAGCTGCGGGCTGCAGCTGCTAAACTCAGAATTGTGAGCACTAATAAAAAGCAGAAGTACCAGCCTGGTCTGCAAGAGTGAGTTCCAGGACAGGCTCCAAAGCTACAGAGAAATCCTGTCTCGAAAAACCAAAAACAAAACAAAAGAAAGAAGATAGAAAGAAAGAAAGAAAGAGAGAGAGAGAGAGAGAGAGAGAGAGAGAGAGAGAAGGAAGGAAGGAAGGAAGGAAGGAAGGAAAGAAAGAAAGAGAAAGAAAGGAAGAAAAAAAGAAAGAAAGAAAGAAAGAAAGAAAGAAAGAAAGAAAGAAAGAAGGAAGGAAGGAAAGAAAGAAAAAGAGCAGAGGTCATCATGTTTCTCGAAATAGGACAGGGCCTGGGTCTTTGAATTTTTATCAAGATCTGATACCAACTGAAGTTTGTAGATTATGACTATTAATCATGTCCCAATGATTTTTTTCATCATGAGAAATTATTTTATGCTGAAAACATAGAAAGAATATTAAAAATCTTCATTGTTTCCCAAAATTTTGATATCACAATAGTAAGAGGAATTCAGCAGGGAAATGGTATTACATGCCTTAAATCACAGCACTCAGGAGGTGGAGGCAGACAGACCTCTGAGTTCAAGGCCAGTTTGGTTTCCAGAGTAAGTTCTAGGACAGCCACGGCTACACAGAGAAACCCTGCCTCGAAAGCAGAACAAAATACAGGGAAACGAAAGTACACAAAGTCATCCTCCTCGTCTGCAATTCCTGTTTCTTTGGTTTCAGTTGCCAGCAGTCAACTCTAATCCATAACTATAACGCGGGAAAATCCAGCAATAGATACTCTGTGTTTTAAGCTGCATTTGATCTTTAGTATAGTGAAATGTTATGGGATCCTATCCTATCCTGCTTGGCAATAACCATATAATCAAGAACTGAATCAATCACCTCTTTGACCAGCGTGTGCACTATCTGTTTGATAATCATTAGATCCATGGTTACAGTATTGTAACTTGTTTTGAAGACAGACAATCTGTACATAATTTTAATTATAGTATGTTATTAGAGTTGTTTCATATTATTGTATCTTATATGTTACTATATCTAATTTACAAGTTAGACATAATAGATAGGTATGAGTAGTAAAAGAAGATCTTATGGAGTGTTCGGTACTATTTATGGGTACTGAAGCATAGGCCATATGAATAAGAGATAACATGCATTACAAAAAATAAAAAAGAATAATTTAAATATTTGTCTAGTCAAGACATGATACTTTATTTTGTTTGAAGGCATCGCTAGTTGTCCAATAAATGATCATGGGAAATTAGCAAGATATTCTCAGAATTGTGGCTTATCAAGTTCTCACACAGACTATTGTTTCTGTTCACCTGGAAATTAATACGTGGTGAAATTAATACATGGTGACAGGAAAGCCAGGTCTCACTTCTCAGCCTTTGGCTAAAATTCGATTGACTAAGAGGAGGCATAAGGGAACTTTCAAAGATGAATGTTCTGTTGGGGTTATTGTCACAACTATCTAAAGATGCTGATCATGATGACGAAATCTGCGGAGACAGTGGAAGCAAGCTCGTAGAAGCTTGTGAACTCTGGACCGACCGATGTGAAGCCTCCATGGAACAGAACTAGGCCCTCCACAGGTGGGAGCTTGAACTATTTGTATGGCACCCAGTGGTAGGACCAGGATCTCTCCCTGGTACATAAGCTACTTTGTTAGATCCCATTCCCTATTGTGGGATGCCATGCTCAGTCTTGGTGCAGGGGTGGGGGGGCTTGGTCCTGCCCCAACTTATTATGCTGGTCTTTGTTGACTTCCCATGGGAGCCCTTGTCTGTTAGGATGGGGGGGGGGGTGGACTGGGGGAGGCGGGGGAGCTGGAGAAATGATGAGAACTTGGATCTTAAGCAAGATGCGTGGTTGAATTCTCTGGTACTAAAATTGCAGACTTGCTCTATCCTGGAAGTAACTACTCAAATTTTTCAATGAAACTTCACCAGAATCTAAGTCAAAGGCAGATTTTATTCCATGGCTGCACCAGAAGTTGTTCCAAGACAGTAGGGAAGCCCTTGCACGTGACTTGGTCATTTCTGGAAGAGTCTATGCAAACATTAATGATGACTGTCATTTCAGGAATCTGCTGAAAGCACCCTGTTGGGTAACTACAGTGGCTCTCAGAGAACCTAGGTCAGTCCCCATAGACTCCCCGGTTGTCAGTTCAGTCTCTGTGTGGACTTATGAACCCAGGTTAGACGATTCTATGGGTTTTTTTTGTGATGTCCTTGACCCCTCTCTCTCCTACAATCGTTCCTCTCTGTCTATAGCAGGATTCCCTGAACTTGGCCTCATGTTTGACTGTGAGTCTTTGCATCTGTTTCCACTAGTGGCTGGAAGAAGCCTCTATAATGACATTGGGTTAGGCACCACTGGGTGTTACCATCCCATGTTTTTGAAGATTTCCCTTTTATACTAGTATTAATTTTTATCTTAAGAAGAGATGCGTGTCAGCACAGATGTCATATGAACAGCTCAGTGTTCTGTAATTCTCCTTTTCTCAAATCCTCTAAATGCTCCTCTCCCCTGCAGCTCATTGCTCTCCTTTCATTCCCTATAGAGTTTGTACTGAATTGACTTTAGTTGCTATCTTTCTGCTCCTGGATATCATATCCCCTCATTGTGCTGCAAGGTTTCCCATTCATTTTCCCGCAGAGCTTGGCTCAGCCCGGGGAGAAACCTCACACTCTTTATTTGTTCTTCCAGCCCATGCCGGCTGACACCTCATCAGTCAGTGCAGATGGGAAATGGCCTCCATCTTTCCAGCTATTGTTAACCAAGATTATATCCAGGAGAAATTTATCAGCTGTCATCTCTGATTTATTTTATCTTCTCACACTGGTGATTTGGTAGTTATTTCAGCTGCCCAATGCAATTATTCAAAAGCTTCAAGGCTGTTTACTTTGTAAATAAGAGTTTCCTCTAGGTCTTTGTGAATTTTATAATAAACTTGATCTTCTGAATGGCTCTTGCAGGTAGGTGTTGCCCTTGGCCTTTGTCTGCCTGAAGTCACTGCGGGGTAAAGCTTAAGCTTCTCACAGGGCTTGCTTTTTATTCCCTTTAACCAACCAAAGCCTGGACTTTATCTTCTCTTCCACAAAACTTTTGCAAAGAACTTCTTTTTTTTTTTAGATTAATGAATTAGTTTATTCTTCTTCACCTAGAAAGTTTCTGCAAATTATTTGAAACTATTTGTATTATTTTCTCAGACTCTCTTTCTGATATTTTGTTCTATTTCACATGGTTATTTTCTTTTATGTCTTATATTTCAGTGTCACTGACATTTAGAAATAAGATATAATACATTTCATTTTCTATAATATTTTATTCATTAGTCGATTTGATTTTGGAAAAGATGGGTCAAAACTGTGCCTCTCTTCCTCCGAGATATTTATTTTGTATTTTGACCCCTACACTCCCAGACAAAAGGTCTTGGATGCTTTCAAGCTTTTTTTTTTTTTGAATATTTTGCAACTTTTAAGGTTAAGACATTTTTAAAGCTTGTAAAATATTGGGTGGTCAAATGACTATTCTCTTAAGATAATGGCCTATGGACAAAATCTCAATTAACTAGTGTTAGTTATTGATTCAAGAGGTTGTTTGATGAAAATTGTACCTGGCTCAGTGTTTTCAGAGTCTGTCACTTGCATAATCCAGAACCTGTTATTTCTGGCCTCTGTGGAGAAGCTACATGTTATTACCAAATGCATGATGGCCCTTCTGTATTTGCTGCTTCTGTGCTTGCTGCCCTTTAGCTTTCAGAGAGCTGAGACATCTTTTCTAACCAATGTGAGCCATCTTTCAAGTCTTTTCTAGCTGGGTTTCTTTATTCTATAATGGCCTCTTAGTTTTCCCTACCCATTATTGTTCTCATTCCCTTCGTTGTTCGGGATTTACTTCTAGAACTTTGTGTTCTCAGTGCCTTATTTCTGCTATAATGACAAAGAATCGTCCACTAAACCGCAACCAGAAATACGTACCCTAAGGATAAACCTACCAGTTATTTTATGTAGATAAAATTATTACAAAGTAGCTGACTCCATTCATTTAAATATTGAACATACCACTTTCATGCTGGAAAGCCAGAGTTCTGTAGTCATGAAAGAGACCATGCGACCTGAGGAAAACAGTGACTGGCTGGCATGTACGATGTAATTTGAAGGCTTCTGCTCTGAAATGTTATTATGGCAAGTGCAACTCTTGGTGCTAAAGACAAAAGTGATGAGTGACCCCAGCTAGGTCATTCCTGGGGTCAGTCTCATTACTTTGATTTCAGGTACTGTCCATTTCCTCCCTAGTTTCAATGGCAGGATGTCCATTGAGAAACAGTTTGTTCTTGTTCTCACTGAATCCCTAACAAAACTTTCTCTCCTTAAGGGATCAAAGCCCCATCTCCTCTGGGGAAACAAACCCTGGCTTTATCTGTAGGCAACAGTGACATGCTTAAAATAACTGCTCACATTATTAGGTGGACAGCGAAGAGAATGAGAACTCAAACCATGTAATTATTAATTTTCCACATTTTGCACCTATCAAAGCACATTTTGTTCTGATGATATATGAAAAGAGACAAAGAAAGTCCTGATACAAAAATTCAATATAAAAGGTCCAAGACATAAAAATTAAGTATAATGCATTCATAATGTAATATATTACAAAAATGGTCTTAATTCTCTGAGCCTTCCTGATCCACCCCTCTCCAAGGCAACAGTAGCATTACTTCTTCTGGGAGATTCTCCTTGCCAATGACTTGGCCCTGACTTTGGATTAGCTTTACTTGATAAAACATAACAAATATAAAATTTCAATTCCAAACCTTGGGTCTAGCAACCTTAGATCCTGGCTGTGACTAGAAAAGTGAGCTCTGCAACAACTTGCTAAACATAGGGAACACATAAAAAGAGAGCTGGATTTTGCAAAGCCTTCCTAAACTACCAGTCACAGGCTGACCTGCCAGTAGACCAGATTCTCATGAAGAATCATAGGACAAAAACATGGAAACCTCCAGACACACAAGAACTAGTAAACTGTGGTTCTATATGACATTTTACACAGGTTATTAATCAATAATCCTTCAGAAAGACCTGTTGAATATATGAAGAGCCAGTCAGGATAGAATTCAGTATCTACTGTACATTAATACTACTGCTTACATTTCTTGTCTTTCTATGGATCTTCTTTAAAAATGATAGTTGTACAATGACCCTTAGATACTAGTGCACCATATCTACTTCTTTAAGTTTTTCTTTTCAGTGTTTAGTCTTTATTCTTGCTACAATGTAAATGATTAGTAGAAGATTAACTGTTTCTTCTTAAGAGACCTCGGTGGACTTTTTGTTCTGTTTGGCTTTCTTTTGCTAATTTATTTTCCAGCACAATCACAGTTTCCACTCCCTCCCTCCTCTCCTCCCAGTCTCTGCTCCCAACTCTCCTCCCACCCATTGGTCCTTTCTCTTCAGATAAAAAAACAGGCCCTCTATACATCAGTCAGTCATTGCATATCAAGTTACAGTAAGACTAGACTCTCCTAGTAAGGCTAGACAAGGTAACTCAGTAGGAGGGAAGGGTTTCAAAAGCAGGTAACAGAGTCAGAAACTGCCCCTGCTCCCACTGTGAGGAGTCCCACAAGAAGACCAAGTTTCACAACTGTAGCATACATGCAGAGAGCCTAGGTCAGTACCATGGTGGCACTCTAGTTGGCGGATCAGTCTCTGTGAGTCCCTCACAGGTTAGTTGTGCCCAGGTTAATTGATTCTGTGGGTTTACTTGTGGTATCCTTGACCCTTCTGAGTCCTACAATACTTCCTTCCCCTCTTTCACAGAATTCCTCAAACTCTGCCTATTGTTTGGTTTTAGTCCCGTGCATCTGCTTCCTTCAGTTTCGGGGTGAAGTCTCTCTGAGGACAATTAGACTAGGCAACAATCTCTGAGTTTAGCAAAGTACAATTAGGAATTATTTCATTGCCTTTTTACTTTTTGCTCATCATGTTTGGTTCTATCCTAGGTCTCTGGCCCATCCCCCCCTGTGTCCTGGCCCTCAAGGGTGAGCTCCCTCTCGTGGTATAGGGTCTCAAGCTGAACCAGTCATTGCTTGGCCACTCCATAATTTCGTGCCTCCTTTTTTCTAGCACATCTTATAGGCAGGGCAAATTGTAGGTCAAAGTTTCTGTGGCTGGGTAGGGGGACCCAACTCCTCCACTGGAAGTCTTGCTTGGTTACAAGTGATGGCTGATTCATGTCCCACATCCCCCATTGCTAGGCTAGGGTTCACCGTCATAGATTTCTGGGAGTTTCTATTGCACTAGGTTTCTCGCTAATCCCAGTGATGCCTCTTTTTAAAAATTTATTTATTTATTAAAAATTTCTACCTCCTCCCCACCTCCCTTTTCCCTCAACTTCCCCTTCACCTCCTCCCTCTGAAGTCCTTAGAGCAGTCAGGGTTCCCTACCCCGTGCTAAGTCCAAGGTCCTCCTCCCTCCATCCAGGTCTATGAAGGTGAGCATCCAAAAAAAAAAAAAAAACCAGGCTCCCACAAAGTCAGTCCATGCAGTAGAATCAAAACCCAGTGCCATTGTCCTTGGCTTCTCAGTCAGCCTTCATTGACAGCCACATTCAGAAAGTCCGGTTTGATCACATGCTCCATCAGTCCCAGTCCAGCTGGCCTTGGTGAGCTCCCATTAGATCAGTCCCACCGTCTCAGTGGGTGGACGCACGCGGTCCTGACTTCCTTGCTCATGTTCTCCCTCCTTCTGCTCCTCATTTGGACCTTGGGAGCTAAGTTCAGTGCTCCAATGTGGGTCTCTGTCTCTATCTCCATCCATCGCCACATGAAGGTTCTATGGTGATATGCAAGATATTCATCGGTGTGGCTATGGGACAAGGCCAGTTCAGGCACCCTCTCCTTTGCTGCCGAAGGAACAAGCTGGGGGCATCTCCTTGGAGCTGGGAACCCCTCTAGAGTCAAGTCTCTTGCCAGCCCTAAAATGGCTCCCTTAATTAAGATATTTACTTCCGTGATCCCATATCCTTCGACCTCCAAGAGTCCTGTCCCTGTGCTGAGTACAACCTTTCAGAGTGGTGAGTGGGTGTCGTCCTGGAGCGGGGCAGAACAACCAGGAAAGGAGCACCTAGCCCCTTTAGCTCCTGTTGCAGGGGCTTCTTTGTTTCACACATCCCTGCCCACCCCCCACCCCCCAAGCCTGCCCTATTGTCTGTGAGGTCCTTGGCCCAGGAACAGTTCCTGCTCCTGCACTGAGGCTATCCACCCAGAGGGGTGAGTGAGCACCTGCCCGCCGGAGGGGAGTGCAGGGCACCTCCAGCTCCTGCTGCAGGGGCTTCTTGGCTCCGCACAAGCACAACTCTCCCCCCTCCCCCCGAGTTCACCCTTTTGTCTGCAGGGTCCTTGGATCTCCAAGAGTTCTGTCCCTGTGCTGAGTACAACCTTCCGGACTGGGGAACAGTTCCTGCTCCTTCACTGAGGAGATCCACCCAGAGTCAGTCACAGCAAAGATTGGACCAAGACTCCTGGCTGCATACCAGGGATGCCTCTTGATTCCAGTTGTCTTTGCTAGTATTCTCTCTCCGCCATCCTCACCCCAGCTAGTCTCTCCTGTTCCCAAGCCCATCCACCCATTTAAGCCCCCCATCCGACTGTGATGTCCACTCTATTTCCCCTTATCAGTGAGATTCATGTGTCCTGCCCTTCTTGAGCCCTCCCTGGTACTTAGCTTCTTTGGGTCTGTGAATTGTAGCATGGTTATCCTTTACTTTACAGATAATATCCACTTATAAGTGAGTACTTACTGTTTGTCCTTCTGGGTCTGGGTAACCTCACTGAGGAGCATCTTTTAAAGTTCTGTCAATTCTATGGCACATTTCATGATGTCATTTTTTAAAAAATTCTTTATTATTTTTAAAAAAAAACAAAAAAACTATCATTTTTCATTTTACCTACCAATCCCAGTTCCCACTTCCTGACCCCATCCTCACATTCCTTCCACCTCACCCCATATCCACTCCTCAGAGAGGCTAAGGCACATTGCTTTGAGGAAGGTCCAAGGCCCTCCCTACTATAGCCAGACTGAGCAACTTATCCATCCAAAAAGAATGGTTTCCCAAAAAGTCAGTACAAGCAGTAGTGGTAAATCCTGGGGTCACTTCCAGGGACCCGCAGTCTACCCCAGTCGCACAACTGTCATCCGCATTCAGAGGGTCTAGATTGGTCCTATGCTGGTTCCGTCCCTGTCTGGCTGGAACTGGTGAGCTCCCATTAGCTTAGGTAAACGGTTTTAGTGGGTGTTCCCACTGTGGTCTTGACTTCTTTTCTCATGTTTTAACAGCTGAGTAATTGTGTAAATGAACTACATTTTCTTTTTCCATTCTTCCGCTGATGGAATCTAGATTGTTTCTAGTTCCTGGTTATTATAAGTCAAGCTGCTATGAACATAGTTGAGCGAGTGTCCTTGTGGTATGGTAGAATGTCTTTTGGGTGCATGAACAAGAATAGTACAGCTGGATCTTAAAGTAGGTCAAGTCCCAATTTTTTGAGAAATCACCATATTGATTCCAAAGTGGCTGGACAAGTTTGTTCTTCCTCTAACAGTGGATTAGGCTTCCCCTTGCTCCACATCCTCTCCATCATAAGCTGTCATTTATGTTCTTGATCTTAGCCATTCTGCCAGATGTAAGATGGAATCTCAGAGTCATTTAGATCTAAATTTCTCTAATGGCTAAGGATGTTAAAGATTTCTCTACCATTTGAGATTCCTCTGTTGAGAATTCTCTGTTTAGATTTGTACCCCATTTTTTTTAAATTGGTTTGTTTGATTTTTTTTAATGTTTCGTTTCTTGAGTTCTCTAAATATTTTGCAAATCAGTTCTCAGCCAGATGTGGGGTTGTTGAAGATTTTTTTCTGGGACTTTTGTGTTTTAAGCTTATAGATGTTTAGCCTTTAAGTTGGTTTTAACGTGTTGAATCTGCTGTATTGAAGTACTACAGAATAGGTGAACTAAGCAACAGAAATTTATTTTCTGTTAAGACCATGGCAGCCTCATATCTGACTATCTCCAAAGTGTCTCTTTTCTGCTTGTGAGATAGCCAACTTCTGTATCCATGTGCTCATCACTCAGCAGGTGTCTGTACCCAAATCACATCTTTTTGTAAGAATTGCCGCCATCCAGGATTAGAGCCCAACCTAACGTCTCATTTTAACACCTTTTGACATCCTGGCTGTAAGTACAATTGTGTTCAGGGGTACTGAGGTTAGAAATTCTACTTATGAATTGGCAGGTGGGGCCCAATTTGGCCCCAGACACGGGCTTTAATGAAAAGCATTCAGGAATAAATAAAATTGAGGGCAGAAGCAAACTTCTGAATGGAAATGCTCTGCAAAGCCAAAGGCAATCATATGTGGAGAGAATCCAGGACTAGAGATCTCTGTTGCTCACTACAGTCATGGGTGCCTGACCACCACAGTGCTTTGTTACTAGGAAGTTCCCACCATTCTTACCATCAACATCAGAGCCCTTGTAGGCTAACAGAGAACCAAGAGAGCGGAGCTGGGATTTTAAACCACTCTAAACTACTGTACCAGAGAATAAAGGCCGTCATCTTACCGCTAGAAAATGCTAACAAGAATTGCATCCCACACAGAACAAAGTAATTAGAGGCTGCCTCTGAATCTTACCCATGAGCAAAATGTGAAGCCTGGAAGAACTCTGCAGATAGTAAGTGAAGTCAGATGGGAAGCAACCCTGCAATATAATTTGCAGAAACATCAAAAGCACAATGTTCTCATGAGTTCAGACCGTGTGCATGTCTGCCACAGCAGCATCCAGAGATGGCAGGGTGGTAACACTGGGTGGAAGGAGAGGGGAGATGTCTGAACCATGCATTATTAGTGACAGAAGGGATGTCAAATTAACGTCGTTAGTTAAACACAAAGCTGGTTAAAGTTTACAGGATAAAAAAATAGTTTCAGTGCCCTCCATCAGAGGACAGAAACCATCTGTAACTTTCCAGTCTCTAGAAGTTAATATTTAACTTTCAAGAAGGTTGGCCTAATCAAAAGTAAATAGTGAATCAAAAGAGTTATACTACACAAAAGATGTTATGTCTTATATGGTAGCTAAATATGGTATACTTTTTAAAACTTCAAACTAAATTGATTAAATTTACACATGTCAAGCATACTGTTCTTTTGTAGTGTGGGCCACATTTGAAATGTTCAGAAGGTACTTGTGGCTCATGGATGCCAGTCTAAGAGCTCACACACAGAGCATTTTCATTGCTACAGGATGTTTTGTTGGGCCACACAGTACTAGGACAGCAGAGGAACTAGAGGCAGTGTGTTAAAGAATGTTCTAGCAGGAGGCATAAAAGTGGTTCTGAGAAAATATTCCTAATTGTAGGAGCTGTGGTTTGCAGGAACTGAGAATTTCATAGACAACTCTGGAGACAGATTGTGCAGTGAAATATGCAGATGGATGCTGTAGTAAAGTTGTATTTTTCCTAAATCTCTTTACTTAAACCTCTACATGACCAGGCCCAGTCTCAAAGCATCCAATTGCATGTGTGTGAATGCCATGTGACCTTCATGCTACCCACATAGGTCTCTTCTCTGTAAATGACTTTCTGCAGTGAATATGTTCTCAGACTTATTTTGAATGAGTATCATTGTTTTCACAAATTTTAAACTGGCTCCAACAATGTAATAACATGTTTTTTTTTCCTATTTTAACTATATCCAGAAAAATAGAAATATATCCAAAGAAGCTAAATATAATTAAAGTTTAGTATTTTTCATTAAAAAGAGCAAATTCTCAGTGGTAATAAGAAAATATATATGCTTTCTTTTTCTGTCTGAAACAGAATTTTTGTTGATTCCTCTATAGAGTTTTAAATTGAAGTATTTTATTCTAGAAAATTTTTATTGCCCTCAATTTGTGGAATAGATGGCAACACTTTTCTGCTGGTAAAGTTCATAAAGGTTGAAGTGTAAAACATTAAAGAATTATAATCATTAATAATATAATTGATAAAAAAGCATTATTAAACTGTTAAAATTTTGGTAACTAAGTATTATATGTCAATGCAAAACTTTGTTGCAAATATTCTTCTTAATGAGGTAAATAATTTTCCAAGATCATAAATTAGTGGGTAAATAAAATACTTGCTTATTGCAAATAACATGTTTGATCATAGGTTCTAATTGTAGTCTTTTAAAAGTATGGTTGCTATAGAAGCGTGTTTTAATAAAATACATAAATTTTAATATAGCGTTCAATTATTTGAACATTCCCAATATGTATCAAAATCAGAACCATACCATTGTCTATCACAAAAGCTCTTGAGCTCAGTGTTCTCCTCAATGGCCCAGCCCCTGTCCTAGGTTAAATCCCCAGGATCCCCAAATGAAATGAAGCTGAAACTTAAGTCTAATTGACAACTATGACTTGATCAAAACTTTCTTCAGTTTTTCTAACTCTTCATGCCTAGAAAACTCTACCTTCCAAAAGTATTTCTATTCTAGTCGTTGTAACTACCCAACACCTCAGTTTCTAAGGGGAATAATGGGCTATTAAGAAAAACATGAGAATTCTGGGTAAGAATGGCAAATTAGAGGCCTTGTCTGAGTGAGTGGGTGATTATACTTAAGGAAGCACAGACACCAATGAAAGTCATCACTCAGTCATCTGGTACTTATCTGATCCACCAGTTGATTAACAATAGCTATTAGTTCCAGTGATCTCTCAAGATCTGGCATGGTGCCACACTCTAACAACCGCTGCTGCCACCCATGGAGATGCAACTATTGTAGCCACAACAAGGAACAGCCTTAAGTGCCTCCCTGTGTACAGTGAAACATCAACAGAAGAAGTTCCACCAGGATCTTCAGCTGAGAAGAGACCCTTGCATTGAGCATCCCTGGATTTACCCACTGTAGCCACCAAAGCTAGATACCCCCGCAACGGTGAGCATGGTAGGTTAAATAACCCTTACTGATGTCATAGTAGTAAGCAGGAAGCATCTTTGCCTGGCCCATGACTGCCCCAAATTGTCATAGCAGCTGCAACTGGGCTGAAAACACCTCAGCTACCTAAATCAGTGCATCAGATACGATTAGGTACACCTGTGCTCAGCGCATAGCATCATGTGTGTTTGAAGTGTGACAGATCTTGTCTGCCAACACAGACTACTGTGCACAAGGAGATTTCCACAACTGAAAGGGAAGGAAAAGCTTTCCTTGATGAATGTAGTCTAAAGGAAGATGAACAGTAACCTAGTACTTGGTGAATACTGGAAAGAATACTTGAAACTGAAAAGAAGGATAAATACTTCAGGATGTTAGCTGAAAAAGTAAATGATGTTCAGACACTACTAGTTATGCAATAAGAACTTAGAAAACTCCAAACATCAAAAGATCAATAAAATGACAGGAATTAATGTGTACTTTTCAATAACTCTGCTTATCAATGAGCTCAATTTCTTAGTCAAAAGACACAGGCTAGCACATTGGATTAGGAATTTAATTAGGTATAAAAATTTACCTTTTTACATCTAAGAAACATGCCTCACTTTCAAAGATCTGTCTTGTCTTAGCATAAAAAGCTGGGGAAAGCTATCACAACCAAGCTAAAACAGGAAATAAGCAGATATTGGCGTTCAAGTATCTGACATAAACAAAAGAACTCATCAGAAAGAATAAAGCACACTTTAAACTGATCGAAGGAACAACACATCAAGAGGACATTACAATACTAAACATATGTATGCCAAGCTCAGGCAAACCCAATTACATAAAACAAATACACAAAAAGTCATATAGAGATTAACATCCACACAGGAATAGCAGGTAACTTCAGTATCTTTAATCTCAACAACCAACAGGTCATCTTATTTAAAAAGTAAACAAACATTAACTTTAAAAGAATAGATAAATGAATTAAACAAACTTCACAAAACATGTCACCCAAACACAAAGATAAGACTGACTCTAAAATTGATTTCATATTAGATCACAAAGCAAGTCTCAATATATATTGAGAAAGTTGAAATAACTATTTATATTATATTTGAACACAATGAAATTAAAACTACAGATTAATGACGAAAGAAACTACAGAAAATACACAAACTAAATGAGATTAAACAATACTCTATTGATTCTTGAATGGATCACTGAAGAGGTCAAGAAAGAAAATATAAAAATCCCTAAAATTGAGTGAAAATGAAAACCCATCATGCCAAAGCTATAGAATATGATGAAGGTAGTCCTGAAGAGAAATTTACGTCTCAATGACTGCATAAAAAGAGCAGAGATATATCAAACAAATAACTTAATGATGAAGCATTTTTAGCCCTTAGGAAAACAAACAAACAAAAAACCAAACAAGTAGACAGAAATAAATAAAAACAAAGCAGAAAGTTAATAAAATAAAATGTAAAAAAAATCAATGAAAGGGAAATTTGGCTATTTAAGAAAATAAACTAGAGTGACTATGCATTTGATTAGTAAGTAATCTAATTTCAATGTTTTTCTGGAAGTTATGTCTCTTAAATTGACAATGCTTCCTACAAGAAAAATTCCAGTTCCAGGCATCAGAAATCCCCTTTCGAATGCTCAGTCAGAGTGGTTCAAGTGACTCCGAAAGCAGTATATGTGCATGTGTGTAGTGTGTTTGTGTGTGTGCATGAGCTCACGTGTGAGCATGTATTATGTATGTATGTAGATGTGTATGTATGTATTATGTATGTATGCATGTATGTAAGTATGTATGTATGTATCTTTTGGGTGGCTCAAAGAAGTAAAGGATAAGACCCTGCTGCTGAAGATACTGCACACTTAAGATACAGAATTCAGATAATTCGAACTTCATCTAAGATGAAAGCTTCCTTCCTGCAATGTAGTTTCTATGGTACAAGAGAATACCATGCAAATTGCTGAGAGAAGGAAGGAACAAATAATCTTACCCATTTACCACATCTATGAAGCATAACAGTGGTCATCATGAAAAACTATCCAAAAAAAGTGCAGTAAGTTGCATTCAGTCTTGGTAGTGACCAACAACTGTCTAATTGGACTTAATGCCCAGTCACCGGGAGATAAATCAAGCCTGCAGCTACAAACATAGCCAACTTTCTGGGGCTAAAGCAGTGATAGATCTGAGAAAAGAATCTGTTACTGCCAGTTTGCCACAACTACATAATTCTTAATTTCATTCGAAATTTTATCCTTATGCCATGCTCATCCAAAGAGCTTTTCCATTTATATTTATTCAGAGGACTTTCCTGTTGGTAGAGTATTGAAGTCATCTACTATTACTGCATTGAGTTCAATTTGATTTAAATCCATTAACAAAACTGATTTTGTTTGACAAATAAAAGCAAAACATTATTCAGTTATACAGATACATTGTAACGCACATGGAAATAACACCATGTAGATTACTTCTTACAAAACTCTTTCAAAAACATTTTTTAAATGATCTCATGTCAGGTTATGAAAACAAGATGATTGTATGCCTCTTTCCATTATTATTTTGTAATTACTCAAGATATCAAAGATGATAAATATATTTGAGAAGTTAGAATATGCCAAAATACTTTATGTACATATTCTATTTATACACATTCATATTCATTTGAAATGTATATTTATTTGAACATTTGTTCATTTGCCTGTGTTATATTATGTTTTAGAAAAATGATACAACTTAAATTACAAATTAGAAAGAAATTCAAAAATTTTGTTAGAAATTTATGATCAAACCTTATGTAAGCAATTTAAAAGAATAGCATAATCTGCTTAGAAACTGGTTTGGCTGTCAGCACTTAATTCAATTTCATTTTTAATTGCCAGAAAAATAATGTGACATTTATAAAATGAAATTTGATAAGGTTACAGCAATCAAGATAAATGCTAATGCTATTATTTGATAAGGACCATAATTATTACATTTAATAGCAACAAATATAAAAGAAGGTTCTTGAATTTTTTTTCTGATTTTGTCCATCATGAGAAAATAATCTTTGCAAACATACCAGTTACAGTTAAATTAATGTCCACTACCAAACATCTATTTTTCATGTATCCAGAGGTGTTGCCCGTCCCCTTCCAGGCATGAGGAGTGATAACAGACCAAGTCACTGATTACACATAGTGTGACCTCTACACATTGATTACACATAGTGTGACCTCTACACATTGATTACACATAGTGTAACCTCTACACATTGATTACACATAGTGTGACCTCTACACATTGATTACACATAATATGACCTCTACATGTTGATTACACATAGCATGACCTTTAAACTTTGTTTTCACGGACTCTCCCTGAGAGTTTCCTCCTGTGTTCAGGGGTTCGGTTAGGACATCCTTTCTCACTTCATCACACAGCACTGCATCTGATCAGAGAAATATTTAAACATGAATGATAATCAATTCAGAGTTGTGTGAATGCAGTACCTACTGAGAAATAAATATTTTTTAAATATGCATATTATGCATATTAAGTATGTATGTTTAAAATACATATCAAGGAAAAGACTAAAAGCAAAAAGTCAGCTGAGCATTCCAATAAAGAGGCTATTGGAATAACTTCCACCTCTGCTACAGAGAGAGAAACGAGAACAAGAAAATATTTTGGTAATGGAAAAACTCCATGAAATGGCGAACAACAGAACTAACAGTAAACATTAAAAACTGAGACAAAAAATAGTTTATTAAAATTCTTTTAACAACAATTTCTGATGAGATTAATTAGAGGTAAAAGAAAATTTATAATTAAACATGTAAATTAAGGAGAAAACTAAAAAAATTTAAAAGACTATTCTGAATTCTTTATAGAATTCTAATATCTAGTGGGAATGAATTAGTCTTTAGAAAAATAAAATATGCAAATTGGTTAAATGTGACATAATTTAGTGGAACAGCAAGAGTTAAAGAAATTAACTTTTTCTAGCAGCCATCCATCGGAGGAGGGGGGAGTTTGCTCCTGGCCCGCAGCAGAAGAGGAATTCAGACTTTCCCCGATGCCCTTGACTACTTGGTCACCCTGCAGAGGTGGCTCCACCCTGCGGTGCTCTCCCCCTCCAATCCCAGCTTTCATCCAGGTACACCTTCATCTCTTCCTCCCTTCTCCCTGGGGCAATAAGATCTCCCCAGCTTGGCTGCCTTGCAAGCTGGGCCTGGGCTGTGGGCACAAACCGGCAGGAGGCAGTTCCTGTGTTTTGATAGCATGCCTGAGGACAGGTGTACCCTGGGTCAGCTCAGTGACATTCCTGGCCAGCAAGGAGCACTGATATTCTAGCAGACATCCATTGAAGGAGGGGATTTCCCCAGCTCAGCTGCCTTGCACACCCTGGGCCTGGGCTGTGAGCACAACCCTGCAGGAGGGAGTGCCTGTGTTTCACTAGCCTGCCTGAATAAAGGTAGGCCTTCTGTCAGTGAAGTTCCTGCCCAACAAGAGAACCTGACCTGGTATCAGAAGATCCAATAGAGAGCATTTGAAGGAAGAGATGGGCAGACGCCAAGGCAAGAACTCCTCCAACAATCTGAAAAACAAAATGAAAACACCAGATCCCAACGACCCTACAATAGAAGGACTTGAACACCTTAATCCAGAAGAAGTAGGAAAAATGCCATTATGAAAGCAATAGAGTCCCTTAAACAGGATATGAATAACTCCCTTAAAAAATTGGATGAGAAGTACAACAAAAAGTTTGAAGAAATGAATAAAGAAATGGATGAGAAGTATAACAAAAAGTTTGAAGAGATGAGTAAATTCGTGAATGATACACTGGGAAACCAAGAAAAAACAATCAAACAGGTAATGGAAACAGTTCAAGAATTGAAAACTGAAATGGGGGCAATGAAGAAAACACAAACTGAGGGCCGGCTGGATATGGAAAATCTAGGTAAACGAACAGAGATTACAGAATCAAGCACAACCAATAGAATACAAGAGATGGAAGAATGAATCTCAGATGCTGAAGATACCATAGAGAAAATAAATGCTCTGATCAAAGAAAACAGCAAATCCAACAAATTCTCATCACAAAACATTCAAGAAATCTGGGACACAATAAAAAGACCAAATCTAAGGGTAATAGGGATTGAAGAAGGAGAAGAATTGCAGATCAAAGGCCCAGAAAATATATTCAACAAAATTATAGAAGAAAACTTTCCCAACCTAAAGAACGATATTCCTATGAAGGTTCAAGAAGCATACAGAACACCGAATAGACTGGATCAGAAAAAAAATCCCCTCGCCATATAATAATCAAAACACAAAACATACAGATTAAAGAAAGAATATTAAGAGCTGCAAAGGAAAAAGGTCAAGTAACTTGTAAAGGTAAACCTATCAGACTTACACCGGACTTCTCTATGGAAACCATGAAAGCCAGAAGGTCCTGGATAGAGGTACTGCAGAAACTAAGAGACCATGGATGCAAACCCAGACTACTATTCCCAGCTAAGCTATCATTCACTATCAATGGAGAAAACAAAATATTCCAGGATAAAAACAAATTTAAACAATTCGTAGTCACAAATCCAGCCTTACAGAAAGTAATAGAAGGAAAATCGCAACCCAAGGAATCCAACATTGCCAACACTGCCTAAAATAACTCAGACATCTAGCGACCCTTCACAAGCACAACTCAAAGAAGGGAAACACACAAACTCTACTAAACAAAAAATAAATAAATAAATAAATAATAACCAGAGTCAACAACCACTGGCCATTAATATCACTTAATATTAATGGACTCAACTCACCTATAAAAAGGCACAGACTAAGAGATTGGATACGAAAACAGGATCCAACATTTTGCTGTTTAAAAGAAACACACCTCAACCACAAAGACAGACATCTACTCAGAGTAAAGGGTTGGGAAAAGGTTTTTCAAGCAAATGGACCTAAGAAACAAACGGGTGTGGCCATTCTAATTTCCAACAAAATTGACTTCAAACTAAAATCAATCAGAAGAGATGGAGATGTACATTTTATACTCATAACAGGAACAATTCATCAGGAGGAAGTCTCAATCCTGAATATCTATGCCCCTAATATAAAAGCACCCATTATGTAAAAGAAAAACTTTTAGAACTCAAGGCAGTCATCAAACCACACACACTAATAGTAGGAGACTTCAACACTCCTCTCTCACCAATGGACAGGTCAATCAGACAGAAACCCAACAGAGAAATAAGAGAATTAATAGAGGTAATGAATCAAATGGACTTAACAGATATCTATAGAACATTCCACCCAAATAGGAAAGAATATACCTTCTTCTCTGCAGCTCATGGAACCTTCTCAAAAATAGACCACATATTTGGTAACAAAGCAAACTTCCACAGATACAAAAAAATATTAGTAACCGCCTGTGACTTGTCGGATCACCATGGAATAAAGTTAGAATTCAATAACAATTCTAACACCAGAAAGCCTACAAACTCATGGAAGTTGTACAGTCAACTACTGAATCGCCCCTGGGTCAAGGAAGAAATAAAGAAAGAAAGTACAGTCTTCCTTGAATTAAATGAAAATAAAGACACAACATACTCAATCTATGGGACACAATGAAAGCAGTGCTAAGAGGAAAGTTCATAGCACTGCGTGCCCAATTAAAGAAAACGGAGAAAGCACACATTGGGGACTTAGCAGCACACCTGAAAGCTCTAGAAAAAAAAGAAGCAGACTCATCTAGGAAGAGTAGAAGACTGGAAATAATCAAACTGAGGGCTGAAATCAACAAAATAGAAACACAGAGAACAATCCAAAGAACCAACAAAACAAAAAGTTGGTTCTTGGAGAAAATCAACAAGATTGACAAACCCCTAGCCAAACTAATCAAACGGCAGAGAGAGAACACTCAAATTAATAAGATCAGAAATGAAAAGGGGGACATAACAACAGACACAGAGAAAATTCAGAGAATCATTAGATCTTACTACGAAAGCTTATATGCCTCAAAGTTGGAACATGTACAAGAAATGGACTGGTTTTTAGACAAGTACCATTTACCAAAGTTAAACCAAGACCAGGTGAACAATCTAAATAGACCTGTTAGTCGCAAAGAATTAGAAGCTGTTATCAAAACCTCCTGACCAAAAAAAAAAAAAAAAAAGCCCAGGACCAGATGGTTTCAATGCAGAATTCTAACAGAACTTCCAAGAAGTGCTAATACCTATACTCCTTAATGTATTTCACAATATAGAAACAGAAGAGTCATTGCCAAATTCTTTTTATGAAGCTCCAATTACGCTGATACCAAAACCACATAAAGATACAACCAGGAAAGAGAATTACAGGCCAATCTCACTCATGAACATCGACGCAAAAATTCTCAACAAAATCCTGACAAACCGAATCCAAGAACACATTAGATAAATTATCCGTATGATCAAGTAGGCTTCATCCCAGAGATGCAGGGTTGGATCAACATATGCAAATCTATCAATGTAATCCATCATATAAATAAACTGAAAGAAAAAAACCATATGATCATTTCATTAGATGCTGAAAAAGCATTTGACAAAATTCAATATCCCTTTATGATAAAGGTGTTGAAGACATTGGGGATACAAGGATCATACCTAAATATAATAAAAACTATTTACAGCAAGCCGACAGCTAACATCAAACTGAATGGAGAGAAACTCAAAGCCATTCCATTGAAATCAGGAACATGACAAGGCTGTCCACTCTCTCCATACCTCTTCAATATAGTGCTTGAAGTTCTAGCAATAACAATACGACAACATAAGGGGATCAAAGGGATTTGAATTGGAAAGGAAGAAGTTAAACTCTCGTTATTTGCAGATGATATGATAGTGTACATAAGCAACCCCAAAAACTCTACCAAAGAACTACAACTGATAAACACCTTTAGTAATGTGGCAGGGTACAAGATCAACTCCAAAAAATCAGTTGCCCTCCTATACACAAAGGATAAAGAAGCAGGGAGGGAAATCAGAGAATCTTCACCTTTCAGGATAGCCACAAATAGCATAAAATATCTTGGGGTAACTCTAACCAAGGAAGTGAAAGACCTATTTGACAAGAACTTTAAGTCTTTGAAGAAAGAAATTGAAGAGGATTCCAGAAAATGGAAAGACCTCCCCTGCTCTTGGATTGGGAGGACCAACATAGTTAAAATGGCAATTCTACCAAAAACAATCTATAGATTCAATGCAATCCCCATCAAAATCCCATCAAAATTCTTTACAGTCCTTGAAAGAACAATAATCAACTTTATATGGAAAAACAAAAAACCCAGGATAGCCAAAACAATCTTATATAATAAAGGAACTTCTGGAGGTATAACCATCCCTGACTTCAAACTCTATTACACAGCTACAGTATTGAAAACAGCTTGGTATTGGCATAAGAACAGAGAAGTCGACCTATGGAATCGAATAGAAGTCCCAGATATTAACCCACAAACCTATGAACACTTGATTTTCAACAAGGGAGCTAAAGGTATACAATGGAAGAAGGAAAGCATCTTTAACAAATGGTGCTGGCATAACTGGATGTCAACCTGTAGAAGAATGAAAGTAGATCCATATCTATCACCATGCACAAAAATCAAGTCCAAATGGATTAAAGACCTCAACATTAACCTGACCACTTTGGACCTGATAGAAGAGAAAGTGGGAAGTAGTCTACAAGACATAGGCACAGGAGACCACTTCCTAGGTAGAACTTAGTAGCACAGATAATAAGACAATCAATGAATAAATGGGACCTCCTGAAACTGAGAAGCTTCTGTAAAGCAAAGGACACTGTCAGTAAGACAAAAAGGCTACCTTCTGACTGGGAGAAGATCTTCACCAACCCCTCATCAGACAAAGGTCTGATTTCCAAAATATATAAAGAACTCAAGAAACTAGACACTAAAACTCTAATTAACCCAATTTAAAAATGGGGTACTGAACTGAACAGAGAATTCTCAACAGAAGAACTTCGAATGGTCAAAAGACACTTAAGGTCATGCTCAATATCCTTAGCGATCAGGGAAATGCAAATCAAAACAACTATGAGATACCATTTTACACTGGTTAGATTAGCTAAACTCAAAAACACCAATGATAGCCTATGCTGGAGAGAATGTGGAGTGAGGGGAACACTCATCCATTGTTGGTGGGAATGTAAACTTGTGCAGCCACTGTGGAAATCAGTGTGGCGGTTTCTCAGGAAACTGGGAGTCAACCTCCCTCAGGACCCAGCAATTCCTCTCTTGGGAATATACCCAAGAGATGACCTATCATACCACAAAAGCATTTGTTCAACTATATTCATAGCAGCACTATTTGTAATAGCCAGAACCTGGAAACAACCTCGGTGCCCCTCAATAGAAGAATGGTTAAAAAAGGTGTGGAACATATACACATTAGAGTTTTACTCAGCGGTAAAAAACAATGACATCTTGAATTTTGCATGCAAATGGATGGAAATAGAAAACGCTTTACTGAGTGAGGTAACCCAAACTCAAAAAGAGGAATATGGTATGTACTCACTCATAAGTGGATTCTAGCCATAATTAAAGGTCTTTGTGCCTATTATTCGTGATCCTAGATAAGCTAAATAAGAAGATGAACCTGAAGAAAATCATGTAGTTTTCCTCCTGGATATTGGAAGTAGACAAGAGTGCTAGGCAACATTGGGTCCACGGGGGGCGGGAGTGGATGGAAGGGGAGAGGGTTAGAGAAAAGGGAGTAGGGGAGGATTGGGGAAAGCTTGGGGGATTGGGATGGGAGGGAGGAAGGATGGATATGGGAGCAGGGAAGTATATATCTCAACTAAGGGAGCCATTTTAGGGTTTACAAGAGACTTGATTCTAGAGGGGTTCCCAGGTCCAAGGAGAGATCCCCAGATTGTTCCTTGGACAGCAGAGGAGAGGGTGCCTGAACTGGCCTTGGCCCATAACCATACTGATGAATATTTTGCATATCACCTTAGAACCTTCATCTGGCAATGGATGCAGATAGAGACAGAGACCCACATTGGAACACTGGACTTAACTCCCTAGGTCCAAATGAGAGGCAGAAGGAGGGAGAACGTGAGCAAGGAAGACAGGAACAGAGGGAACCTACACCCGATGATGAATGGAGAATGAGACAGAGACCCACATTGGAGCACTGGACTGAGCCCCCATGGTCCAAATGAGGAGCAGAAGGAGGGAGAACATGAACAAGAAAGGCGGGACTGTGAGGAGTGCGTTCACCCACTGATACAAGGGGACTGATTTAATGAGAGCTCACCAAGACCAGCTGGATTGTGTCTGAATGAGCACGTAATCAAACCGGATACTCTGAATGTGGCCGGATTCTCTGAATGTGGCTGGCACGGGGACTGTCTGAGAAGCCATTGATAAGGGCACTGGGACTTGTTTCCTCTGCATGTTCTGGATTTTTGGGATCCTAGTCAGTTTGGATGCTCACCTTCCTAGACCTGGAGGGAAGGGGGAGAAACTTGAACTTCCCACAGGGCAGGAAACACTGACTGCTCTTAGGGCTGGAGAGGGAGGAGGAGAGGGAGTGGGGGGAATGGGAGGGTATTGGGAGGAGGGGCGGAAGTGGAAACTTTTATAAATTAATAAAAATAAAAATAAAGAAAAACAAAAAAAATAAAACTGGGGATGATTCTGGAGAGATGGTCTGGTGATTTATGGTGCTTGCTGCTTTTGCAAGGACTAGGGTTTGGTTCCCAGCACCCACATGGTGACTCACAACTTTCTGTAGCTCCATTTCCAGAAGATGGAAGGGTATCTGATGGAATACCCTCTTCAGGATACTGCACACACATCATGTACTTGCATACATGAAAACAAAACACATACACATAAAAAATAAAAGTAAATATATGTCTTTAACATGGTTGTATATCCGAATTTACTTTCTGTGTCTTTAAATATGTTATATCACTATGTTGGACATCGTATTTTTCTGGTCAAATGTCAGTGGTCGCTCAGATCATCTCCCCTGGTATGTATTATGTTGGTTTCCTCTGGCTGTAGTCACATTTTTTATTTTTGGTTTCAGCAGTTTGATCATTATGTGCCTACTCATGTATTTCTATTTATTTTTTGGATTAATTGAATCTGCAAAGTTAATGCCTTTATCCAAACTTAGGAACATTGAAAATAGAGCTCTACATCCTTTTCCACCTCCTTTTCTCTCTCCTTCCCAATGGCTCGTAGCTTGAACACCACCTCTAGATTCTAGCCGTGCCCGTCTTCCTTCTCCACTTCGGTCCTAGCACCACATGCCATATTTTAGGCATTGTCCTGGGACCCAGAACATTTGTACGTGTGTTTCTATCCGAAGATGTTAAGGATTAAACTAATGTTTGGTGCTGGCAACAGAAGGAACCGCAGGCAAGGAACCATTGGTCTACCATTTAGGATCTGCCTCCTACATGAAAACTGCCTGGATGGTAGCAGGAAACCTTCCTGACTTCTAACCAGTGGTTTTTCTGTGTTCTGTTTTTTTTTTTTTCTCCCAGTAGCTCCAGAGAGGGTGTGGCTGAAATCTATTACATCCTGGCTATTAACTGGAAGAATGGGTTACTTCTTTAAGGTCTGTTTTTAAAGGAACATTCCATTCTAAAGGTCGAGGCCTCTCTTTCTCTGTCTATGACACAGCCAGAAGGACTGCTTTCTGCTCGGTCAGTCTTTTCTTGTGTCACTTACCATGGCCTATGAGCAATCGGTTGAGTTTGGGATACATTATGTTATTTTAGTTAATAAATTACTCCAGCAGGGAGAAGAACTATCTCACATAAGGACAGAAAATTCGTCATAGCTAGGCCTTTTATGTAGGGTGGAAAGTTGAGAGAGTATTAAGTTCAGATATTCTTCCAGTAAGAAGTGATTATAAACTTCACAACTGAAAACTGGGAGGAAGAAAAATAAGTATTTTCATCATCATCATCTTCATCACAGCTACTACCACCGTCATCATCTCAACACCATCCACATCCCCCACCCCACCCCCATCTCATCTTTTCTGAAAGTAGACTCCCTCTGCTCAGTACTTCTCCCAGAGCACTGCTTCAGTCTTCTCATTTCAAAGTTTTAAACAAGCACAACAAGCAACCAGCAGTGATCTTATGAGTACGGGAGCTTTGCCTGCCTATACATCTGTGCCCAGAGTGTGTGCCCCGAGCCTGCAGAGACCAGAAGAGAATGCCAGAACCTCAAATTGGAGTTAATAGATGGTTGTGAGCCTCCATGTGGGTGCTGGGAACTGAATCCGGGCTCTCTGAAAGAGCAGCAATGTTCTTGATTGTTAAGTCAACTTCTCCCGTCTTCTCTTTACTCAACTCCACTTCAGGGTGGGTATGCCTTGGAAAGAGATTCAGTAACTGATGAGCAAGCCACTTCTGCCAAACCCCTACCTCACAAAATAGCCACATTAATAATTTATGGTTAACACTGAGACGTAATTTGTTTTATATAAGGTTCTCCGGTGCTCCCTAAAATACCAAATTCCCTTGGTGCCTTTAAAATGAGAATCACATTACAAAAATCCCATTTAACAGGACACTTTGGAAACATACAAGGTATGATTGTAAAAGGTTATGGCTGATTTGAAGAAAAAGTCCAGAGTCCAGAGCTTACAAATTCAAAGGGGTGGTATGTTCCCTTTAACAAAATGAGTGTGTGGGGCTTCACACTTACCTCACCCAAGGTGAGGATGATAGTGTGTCTGTGCCAAGCGTGTTGCTGGAGTCTTGGACGAGATGTGCAAGAAGAGATCATGGGTGCGGTGAATGTTCGCAGAATAGTAGCTTTTGTCTTCAATCCCAAGGAGCCTGGAGTCACTCAGATCACAGAGCATCAACCTGAAACCTGATCTCCATGTCTCAATGATTCATCTTTGGTCTGTGGGGTAAATGTTGAACCATGCACAATAAAGTGACTGAAGGAAAGATTTTTGTGTGTATGTGTGTTGAGTATGCGTGTGCATGTGAAGTGAACATGTTGTAGTTTGTATATAGTTTGTCCATACCCAAATTCATGTTGAGCCTTACTTCTGAATTTCTCAATGGGGCTGACAGTGTTGAAAGGTGGGATTTAATTAAAAAAAAAAAGAAATTAACTTTTCTTCTTTCAAAATACCTTTTTCTCAGTAGGGCTTGCAAGTATAATCTAAAATGTTACAAAAAGTTTAATTCTTATTGTTTACTACTTTCTTCAGAAATTGACAAAAGAGAAAACACTGCCTCCCTGTGACTAATAAAAAAAAGATTTTTAAAATGAGTGCAGCATGCAGACAGTATCGAATGAATTCAAAAAGCAATTTGATATAGATGATTTGCAAAAGAAGGCCACTCTCCCATGGTGTGGGGTCTGCACTGAGAGCAGTTTCAATTAAAACCAGAGAAGAACAAGCCATGAGAATATTGCAATTGTCAAGGTGAAAGGCCATGAGCCATAAGACAGCGGCAATAGAGAAGAAGGACTACAGAACATTGAAGGAGTGTTCTAAATAGACAGGTCTTAAGTGATTAGAGGAAACGGTGAAGGCTGACACAGACTCCAGGTGTCTGGCCCATGAGTCTAAGAATTAGAGAGACACATTTCCACTGAATAAGTGGGGAAAGAGGCAATGGACGGGGGTTGGATATTGTTTGCCACAGAAAGAACTAGAGGAGGAAGAGGGCTGCTCATTCAGAGATGCATTTATGCGGCTCCACATACCAAGAGGAAACTCTGGGTCAGAGATGCACTGAAAAGGCATAGCTGAGATAGAGCAGCCAGCACACAGGAGAGTCAGAAGGACAAGGGAGCAAAGGGCACCTTGCACTGGAAGATGTTCTTCCTGGGAAATGTGGCTGCCCCTGTGATGGGTCTCAGGAAATGCTAGTGACTTTCAGCCACTGAAGATTGGAACCTACAGGCACATAGGTTCACCATCCTTATTCCTGCCCTGCAAAAACATGAGGAGCTGCTTGCCAGTATATCCAACCTTGTTGTCATTGTGAGATACTATTTTCTGCAACGTTCATGCTTCAGAACCACACACTCAAGTTTCAAAAAGAACCAAATGCACACACACACACACACACACACACACAGAGAGAGAGAGAGAGAGAGAGAGAGAGAGAGAGAGAGAGAGAGAAAGACACACAGAGAGAGACACACACACAAGCACACACACCAACTTAGAATGTTTTATATAGGCTTCAGTGCCTATTGTGTGCTTTTTGTTAATAGTATACCTGTTGTCTACATTTCTTTTCCCTATCTCACCTCCTTATCGCTGTACATGTTCTCCCTTGGAATCATCTCTGAAATAATTATGTACACTCAAATTCTGAGATCAGGATTTGTGTATTTGACAAAACTCAAGCCATCACAAGAGAGAGGAAGAATCATGAAAAGGACATAGAAGAAATTAAGAGAGAGAAACGGGGGTAGAGCACTCTGTTATTTCACAGGGCAAAGGAGAATATAAATCCCGCCCCCAAAAAGACAAATATATGTATGAAGAATCGGGAGGGATGGAATTTATGGAGACAGAGGTGTAGTCACAAGGGTGTAGGCATAGAGGAAATAGGAATTTTTTTTTAATGAGTAGGCAGAATTTCTTTTTTTAAGATGAAAAATTGGAGAGTGATTGTACAGTAGTTGAGTGTGTGTAACACAGAAAGACAATTGGCAAAACAATTTGTACTACTAGGTCAAGTCAAGTGACTATCTAAACTTCTCAATAGTATGTTTAACAATTTCCAAAAAGTGTCTTTAAATTCCTAGCAATAGTGGATAGGTAGCCTGAACTGGCCATCTCCTATAATCAGATTGGTGACTACCCTAACTGCCATCAGTGAGCCTTTGTCCAGTAACTGACGGAAGCAGATACAGAGATCCACAGCCAAGCACTGGGGTGAGATCTGGGAATCCTGTTGAAGAGAGGGAGGAAGGATTGTATGAGCAATGGGGGGTCAAGGTCATTACAAGAAGACCCACAGAAACAACTAACCTGGGCTCATAGGAGTTCGCAAACACTGGATCGACAGGTAAGAAGCTCACATGGGACTGTCCTAGGCCCTCTACAAACATGTGACAGTTGTATACCTTGGTCTACTCGTAGGACTCCTAATGGTAGAAGCAGGCGTGTCCCTGACACTTTGACAGGCTTTTGGGAACCTATTCTTTATTCTGGATTGCCTTACCAAATCTTAATATGAGAAGAAAAGCTTAGTCCTACCTCACCTTGATATGCCATGCTTTGTTGACACACGTGGGAGACCTGCCCCTTTCTGAACAGAAACAGGGGAGGAGGAAACCGCTGTCAGGGTGTAAAATAAATGAATAAATTTAATTAATATAAAATTGTTTCCTGTTTCTCATCACGCACGACATCATGACTAGCTCTAGACTTGCATGGAAACTTGATCTCTAATGTACAAGCTGGGTAATTGGGTAATGACATATAATCATATCTTTTCCCTGGGTCACAGCCTTATCAGTAAGATGATATTATGAAACGAACATAATACCTAAGTCTATGTGTCTTATGGTATATGACTTTATGACCTCAGATACAATTAACTTATATTTAAATGATCATATTAAACTAACATAATCAGCTAGCATACAATTTAATTATTATACACTGTATCTTTATTTCATTCCAATGGTTGGAAAGTCAGCCATTCTCTGACCATTTGGTTCTCCTCCTGTGTTATTCGTATGTAATAAATGAATTCCAAGAAAAAGAAAAATAAAGGGCAAAATTGGTGGTGCCTTCAGAACTGGATTCTTCAGTTGACAATATTTTTTAAATAAAACATGAAATGTAGACAAATCAATCAAAACTTTCTCATTTTCTCTAAAATAGTCCAAAATAATGGTAAATTTTATTATTTTAAATCCCACATAAAACTAATGCTCCAAAATTCTCTGCTAAGACTGTTTTACTTGGAATTAATATTAATACCACTTTGCCTATAGGAAAAGAAGAATATTGTCCATTGTTTCAGTAAGTAAAATTTCCAATAAGTTCTACTATTATGAAGACAACAATCAGTTTTGCTACAGAAGAAACTAAACAATAGTAACAGAGTACAATGAACCAGATTATCAATGCTTTATTCAATACAAAAAGCAATCAGAGCTCCTTGACAGTCTCACATATTACATTTGGAAGAAGGATTTTTTTTAATTCTTCATATTGCAACTGGACTAAGCAAAAAACTAATGTTCAGTGACTCTTTTCAGCAAATAAAACTTTGGCAAGGGCAAGCATTCAAGTTTCAATTTGGCAAGTGTGATTCATACACACTTATTGTTCATTCAGTGATTGCTGTGAGGAAACCATCCCAGCTTTAATGGCTTAAAATAATAATTGATATTTAGCTCCTAAACCAATAGTTCAGTCATTTAGCTTAAATCAGCAGGAAAGGAATCCATCTTCATGCATTTGTGGCACATAGTAGCTCAACTAGATTGGGTCACATGGTTGGCTAGTGGTTTGGCATATATGAAATAGGGTGACAAAGTCAACTGCTAGGTTGTCCTTGCTTACATAGACACAGAGAGCCCAGTAGCCAACAAAAAGCATGGTAGGTATCTCCCAGTCTATTCTCAGAATAAGAACAGAGTTATTTTTCATCTTCTACACAGTAAAACAAGTTAAAGACTGTCTCTGAATCATAAAACAGATAAACTGGTTCTACCACTTAAATGAGAGACACTACAAAGTCACATTGCCGCTTGCATGGACACAAGGCCACAAAGAAAATTGAGACCATTTTTGAGCCAGTGTAAGACACTTATCCAGCATGTTGCTGCCATCTTTACTGTACTGAGATGGATTTCCCTGGAGCTGCCAACCAGGAAGGCATTCAGAAAATGCAAGGACATTAATACCCAATTCACCAAACATGGACCAGTGAGAGACTGAAAGAAAAAATAAAGCTTTCAGAAAAATGATTTTCTCTTCTCCCCTGCCCAAATAACCTTGTCAAAACAAGTAATATGCAGAGAAAGATTCTCAATAGATTAATTAGGCTTATTAAGGAAGAACACTGCAATGGAAATATCATTGCTGTGATACATTCTTAGCATATTTCAGAAAGATGAAGCAAGGAAAAGATTTTAAAAGACAAAATGTAGTGACTTACATAAAATATTTTGAGACAATAACCCCTGGCTACAAAAATCAATGGCATCATTCCAAGAGTAACAGCCAGCTGCCAGGCAGATGTTCTTGTGAAAGTATATTTTTGTACAAGGTTGTGGTATCCTTTGTGGATCTTTTGAGATAATTGTTGCTGTCAGGAGTATGTTCATAGAATCATTCAAACCTCCCGGATTTGTTAAATTGGTGAGCTGTTTAGTTAGTTGGTTACTTAAACTTGGTGTTTTAATTCTAAAGACTTTCAGGGCCTGCTTTGAGATGGGCTCTGGAAGGGCCCCTCAGAAGATACACACTGTCACATTTTAGCTTAATAATAATCTCTTTATCTCTAAAATCTGCTGTTTTATATTTTCTTTCTCATTTTCTGAACCCCTGTTTTCTAGTCCCTCATTTTCAGTACACTTCCACTCCACAACAAAGAATGTAAAGATTTAATTTTGCCACATAGCAAAGTGTCCTAAAACTTGGTGCCTTACAAACCCTGTGTTTATTTACACCACAATACTATTGTTTGGCTACTTGGTCTGGGTGAGGCTGGGCAACATTTCCTTCTGATCTTAGCTAAACGCACAGATCTTCATCTGTTTTCAGGGCTGGTAGTCTAGTATAGCTCACCCTCCATAGATTAAATCAGGTGTGTTCTCATGGCAACAGAACATCTATCTGTCCAACAGGTGATTGTTAATCTTTGGAAAACACTACAAAATAAATACTGTTGAGCTATTGATATCTTTGGAGAAATAAAATTCTGAGTTTACATTGTTTACATACACCATTAAAGATAAAATCTAGTCAGAATTAATTTCTAGATACAAAAGCACAGGAGGACAGCACTTACAGCAGAATATGCTTGGAGTGAAGAATTTTTCTTCACAAAAGATTCAAGACCCACAATTTATAATGCTAAAGATCACCAAATTTTAATTCCTAATGTTTTTAGTCCTCTTAAAGGTGATCATATAAAATAAGTAGCAGGATAGCAGACAATACAGATAACACAGAACATTTAAAATATGCATTATTTCTATAACCTTCAAGTTTCTTTTTTCAGACAACAAAATCCACACAAGGAACTTAAATTACATAATAAAACATGTACCAAACAATAAAAACAATGAAGAAACCAAAAGAGAATAAATAATTCCAGCCTCAGAGAGAGTTGTTTCACATAGTTTATTTTTAGGGATATGTGTGTGTGTGTTTATAGTCGACCTGAACATATGTACACATGTGGAGGCCATGGGAGGATATTGGTGACTTTTCCTATCATGCTACACCTTGATTTTTGAGATAGAGTTTCTCACTGAACATGGAGTTCACTGATTCAACTCGACTAGCTAACCCCTAAGCTCCAAAGATATGTCTCTCTGTCCATGCTCTACCCCACATTGCTGGGGTTACAGGCACACACTGGTGTTACCTAGATCTTCCCATTGATGCTGGAGATTCAAATCCAGATCTTCATTTTTAATTAGATATTTTTGAAAATTCTATACATGAATATTGTATTTAAATCATTTCCACTTCCCTTCCCCAACCTAACTCCTGCCTTGACATCCGCTCACTCTTTAATTAAAGTCACTTTATTTTTGTCTCTCCCTCTCTCCCTCTTTTCATTTCTCCTTCTCTCTCTCTCTCTCTCTCTCTCTCTCTCTCTCTCTCTCATACACACACACACAAATACACACTAACACACACACATGCACATCTACGGAATCAATTTAATGCTACTCATACATACATGTGACTACTCAGGATTACAAAACTGGTCACGGAGCTTCTTCTTGAAGCAAACTAATTCTTCCTTTCTCAGCAGCTGTTGATTGCCAACAATCCTTCCTCTATGAGCACGTACTTATGAAAATTCCTCGTTGTTGTTTTGGAAACCCAACTGTTTGAATTTCCTGGCTACAGCTTTCCTGTCATATCTAGAAGACACTGTCTCTTCTCATAGCTAGCCCCCGGGTCCCTGCTTCTTACAATGTTTCTGTTCCCTTTCCCAATGTTTTCTTAGCTTTCACAGTAGTGTTTGCACTATAGATGTACCAAATAAGCCTGGACACCTCACAGAGCATGTGACTCGGTTGTGGATTGGTTACAAGGATAAGTATTTAGACTAAGAGTTAGAAACGATGCCATTTAAGACAAAGGCAGTAGTAGATTCTCCTTTAGTGCCTATGACTTCTTCAGCCATAGGTAGTTGACTAAGGATTAGGCATGAATCTCTATCTTTTGAGCAGGCCTTAAATCAAATTTAAGGTTACCCACAAAACAAAGGTGTTACTATTGCATCATTGATGATAGCTTGGTGGGTTAGTCTTTGTTGTGGCTCATAAACTTCCCAGTTGGTAGAACTATTGGTTGCTTTTATCCCTTTGCAGCTTGCATAACATCTTCAGAGTCTATAAAAGTCAGTCCTCAGGAAGGGATTTTTCCAAGTACTTTCTTGTTCTTTTTCTCCAGGATCTTGTCTGAAGTATGTGGTGCCTTCAGCAATAGGGTCTTACCTTCAGATTCTATGAGGGACCCAAGGGTCTATATTGCTTTGGGAGTCTCATGTATTTCCTTGAATAAAAACTCAAAGGCATATTTCCCATGTCTAGTACTGGAGCATTTGTTAGACAGTTTAGGAACTTTAGGGGATGATTGATACTCCATATAGTGCAACCCCATTTAAATATGTGTGTGTTTGTTTTAAAGTAAATGTATAAAAGATATGCTTCCCTGTGCCATTTCCAAATATTTTTACTGTTATCTATTTCTCCTTCCTCTTTCTATGTTGTTTCCCTCCTCCTTCAAAAGAAATTCAGTTTTACTAATTCTTTTAAAATTATACTGCCAACTGAACAAAATAACTCTCACTGAACTCTGAGCTGATCAAGAGATTCTAAATATATATTCAGAATATTTTATGGAAAGTGGGGAAGGCATAAAACGCTTTGGCCCAATTAATTCCTAAAACAATTAACTTTAACAGAGATCCCTATCAAAAGTTTGTTCTATGTTATGAAGTCTTATAGAAATAGTAAACAAAGTATATTTTTTTAAAAAAATCATCATGGGAAAAGTCATGGGATTTAATTAAACGTAAAGTAAGTTTCAGCACTAAAACCAGTTCATATTTCAGAAAATCATTCATTTCCATTATGATACATTCATTTCTGTTGTCTATACAAAATCTTAGTAGGATCTACATTGTGTGCTGGGGGTTAGATATTCTGGAAGAATACACATTTCACTGTTACTACTTTGGGATAATAGAGAGAAAGGCTTTGCTTCTCACTCTGTACAATCTCTTAGTGTTTGAGCATTTTACAATAAGATAGTGTTCCTGTAACATTAAAATGTTCAGTGTACCAAGAAAACTGCTGTCAACAGCTATTCAAACTCTGACATCATCCCCCAAAACTGTAACTGTCTTTCCCAAGCCTTTTCACAGTAATTTCCAGGTTTATCATCATAGATCAGCTTCGAGGTCTGAAGACTTGTCTGGGAAATCTTCTGAGATGGTGTCTGACTGATATTCAGCAAAACTTCAAGTGAAATTGATTAACATTGACATTATTCCTACGGCCCTAATACAATCTTTGTTCAACTTAACACTCTTCCAGTTTCTGATAGATGTTACATTCTACTGAATGTTACTAACCAGTTCACTTCAATAAAACCTTGTTAGGGATTGTGCCCAAAACAGGCGAAAGCACAAGTCCCCAATGAAATTGTGTTGACCGCCTTTTGACCTAATAAAATAAACATGGACCAAAACCATGCTTGTTGTTTAGAATTAGTAACAACAGTTGTGCCTCTGTACTTAGTTTTGCTTTGTGTAGCCGCTTTATTCATCTGCATTTTTGCCGGGTTTTTTTCTGGCCCCAGGTATTTAACAGGAATAAATATCATATAAAACAACTAAAGGATGTTTGCACATTTGTGTTACCAAGACAAGACACTAATGAGAATAGTAATATGCAGATGCTTTGTTTGCTTCAAAGCTTTGGGGATTAAACAAACACCGAATCTTTTTTTTTCCCAAGAGCAATGCCCTAGATTTGCATGAACCTTCTCTACTTGAAGCTGATTAGAATAGATGTTCAAACCATTTAATGTTTAAGATAAACAGAAGAAATTTCATATCCACATGCACACACTAGAGGGAAAAATCCTTCCTAATTAGCTTCTGAACTAGGTGGGGAAACAAACTATACTACTTAGAGACAGATAACGACCATAAGAAATGAGAGACTAAAAATTAAAGTCCCACATTGTTCTCAAATAGAAGCTAACTCTATTCCCAAGAATTCTTCAATTTAAACAGAAACACTCAAGTGAAGTTCAGTGGATAAAGGGTGTGTCTCACAGCATAAGGACCTGAATATACATAAAAACCAAAGATGATGGTACACACATATAAAGAAGTATGATTATAATCTCAGCATTGAGTAGACTGACGCAGGCAAATCGTGGGGGCTCCCCAGACACCAACTCTACTTGGTGATGTCAAAGGCCAGTTAGAGAACCTTTGTCAAAACAGATAAATAAATAAAACAAAAATAAATGAATAAATAAATAAGTGAAAAAAAAGGTACCTGGAGAACAATACCTGAGGCTGGCCTCTGGCCTCCACACACTCACACATGCAACTCCCCACCACACACACATCTATTCCTAACACACATGAACATAATCATGCACGCACGCCAATAGAAACAAATATGCACCCCAATTTCTATTTTCTATGAAAGTCATCTCTGACAGCATTGGAGTGATCTTCATTTCTCGACATTGCTTTTCTCAACTATCCCCAACCCCTCCCACTTCATTTTATCTTCCTATTCTCCTAAGGGAAGTCTAACGTAAAAATGGGTGTCAGTTCTCCAAGTCTCTGGCTTTGCCTCCTCCAATCTTAAAGAAGAGTTTTTTGTGTGTGTGCAATCTTGCTAACTAATATATGTAAGGAAGATGGTATTGAAACAAGAATGAGTCAGAGTGTGAACATCAGAGGGTGAGCTGACAGGGTGGAAGCAGCCTGCCTTGAATTCTCACCAAGTCTGCATCTGAAAATCCAGTCTTTTCCTGGGCAGCCAGTTCCTCCACACCTATTGTGGTCGCCCAGTATGAGCCAGAATAAGAATGTAGAGTTAACAAGGCAGGGGCTGAACTGAAACTCAGGTCTCAGCTCTATCCTCAGGCACTGTACCCTCAAGATCACTGGTTGGGTTCTCTAGTATCACTTAATCTAACCATAGGAAGGAAAGAAAGGTCCGTGAGGGGAGCAGGCCCAGCACACAGAAGTATTAGTGGTCACTCTGGTTACTCTGTATGGGTTGTGTCACTCTATGAGAAAAAACGTTGTAGGACGATTTTTTAAAAAAAAAAATGTGTCCTGTCAGTCTTGGTGGTGATAACCCTGAATGGACAAATGGGAGAACAATGTACACACGTACTATGCTCCTTCTAAGAGTCACCATCTTGCTGGCTAATTCCTCGGTGAAACTTTATCACTTAATTCTTTGCCACTGTTTATAAAATTGTAAAAATGGTTTTATAAGGTTTCTTCTTCTTAAATTTACAATAAAATATGTGCCCAGATGTTGGTTGTCACAAAATTACCAAGATTTTCTTGTCCTCTTACCTGATCTGGATTTGATGGATCTGGAACAGAAAGGGGGGAGGGAAGGAGAAAAAAGAGAGAGAGAGAGAACAAGAGTGCCCCTGATGCCAGCATCATCCCCATTTTTCATTGCTATATATAAATCTTGCCATCTATTCATATTTTATCTTTGTGACAGCCAAGTAGCTAGTCTAAGGTCCTCCTTTATTTTCTAAGTCAATAACCAGATTATTGATCTCAGAATCATAATAAATTCTTTGTTGTTATTTACCACAAATGGTTTACTGCAGTTTTCTATTAATTGCAACATGATATCAACTGTTCTAAATCAAAGATTCAGTAGAATAAGAACTGAGGATGATTTAGTGGGATCCCCCAAATAAAAAGACTACTCACAAATTTGGGCAGGATTGAGGGTAGCAGTCAGGTAAGGATTAGACTACGCAGACAAGGAGTAGTGAACCCAGCCATCATCTCTAGATCCAGACTCCCCGAGGGCAGGGTTGATGTCGCCACAACCACTTGATGGCTCAGATGGAGGCTATGAAAAGTTATCTACTTCTAGAACTGGAAGCCTGAGGCTGGCAGAGTAGTAAAGAATTTCCCTGAGCCCTTACCTAAGCATTTGACCTCCAGCACTGCTTCTCTGAGGTCTAACCCAAAGGAGCAGAAGAAGAAAGGAAAGAAATAATACAGTGAATCCAGAGACATCAGTCGACAGAACTGAGAAGGCTGAGAATCAGCATGAACCAGAGAAAAGAACAACGGACCCACCTCCCTTATCTCTTAGATTCTTGTCTTGAACAATGACTCCACTCTAGCAAGACCTGACCTCTTAAAAAATTATCTGGTCCATCCAACATGGTTTCGTGGTGATTTTTATTAAGTTATGAGGTAGATAAAGAAATGTGACTATAAGACAAATTTAAATCATGACAGACAAATGATTGATATATATGAAAAGAAATGGCTGGTTACATGTGCTGTGGGAGCGTATCTCTGCCACTCTTGTCTGCTTCAACGTTGCTGTCTCCTAGTGACTCATTTTTGACCCTTGCGGTAGTGCATGCTTCAGTTAATCATGAAAACTTACATTCCTGGTATTTTTGGAGAGCTCAAAATTGACCCTAATAGTTTTGGACACCTTGTTAGCATGTAAAATTCTATGTTATGTGGGTTTCTTTTTCAGGAGCTGAAAATTTGCTTGTTAACCCATATTCTTGAAGCTATATCACTATGTTGAATTGGAATATCAGAAACAAGCCCTCTTGAACTACATTAGTTCAGCTTTATACAGGAGAGCCTGCATTAAACTACAGCTTACTACTCTGGGTTTAACTAAAGGTCAGGGTGAGAAATGGCCATGTGAAACAAACTTCTGCTTATTCTACAAAACTTTCATGAATAACATCTATTATTTCATGGTGTTTCTTCTTTAAGCAGCCATATAAACTCCACTTGCAAGAGTTTTCTTTAAAATGCGGTTTCCAGTTCTGCTTCTTGTTTGTTGTAATTGCTGAAGCAACCGGATTAAATCACACTTACCAGTCACTGTTCCCATTAAGTGGATCCTTTATTCCTTTTGTTGTATATTTATAATGACCTTTTTCACATCTTTGAAGCATGTCACCCCAAATTCATTTTAAGAGAATATAAACTCCGAATTAGAAACATAAGATTATTCATTCTGACAAATTCAATTATATCAAATTGCAATAACTGTATAAAATTCCATATATACATATATGTGTATATACACACATGTACATGTGTATGTACATATATATGCTTTCAAATGTATGGCTACAAAATATGTGTGTATATTTTGTATGTTTGTATCTATGTGTATATTTATGTTTGTATGGTGTGCAATATGTCACAAACATATAAGGATTAAATGACTGAATAAGTCATTCACATAATGACTACCAGAAAAACCATGTTATGCTGAATAAGACGGTTAGACTTCAGTCATTAGTTTATTAATTTCACAAAATTTTATAGAAGTGATTCTACACATACAGTAAACTCAAAAACCTCCAGGTAATACCTCTGTTCTCAAAGAGATTTTAGACCAGAGGCACAGGAAGTGATGGTGAACAGGTAAATACTCTAGTTGCTAAGAAACAGTGGTTATAACAATAACTAAATGCAAGTAGAATAAAAGGGGGCAGAAGTTGATTTATCTAATATTTTCTTCCTAAGTAACCAATATCAGAAAACTGGAGTAATAGTTACCAAGTGCTGAGAAAAAAAATGTGACTCAAGCATTTTATAACCCTAAGTTCTCTCTCAAATATAAACACAAAATCATGGTACTGAGTTTTGTATGACTGTGACCAAAATATCCCAGACAAGCAATTTTGAAAAGAAAAGGATAATTGTCAGAGGTTTCAGTTCATGGTGACTTGACACCAATGCTTGGGGCCTGTGACAAAGCAGAGCATGGTGTCAGAGAGAGCGTAGCAGAGCAGAAGAGCTCACCCCGCCCCCTGGTACTGGAAAACACAGAAAGGAAGACCCCGAGCCCCCGATAAAACACTCCCCTCTAATCTGTTTCCTTCAACTCGTCCCCAGCTCCTAAAACATCTAGCAACTTCCAATAGCATCACCCACCAAAAGACAAAACTTCAAAGTCTGAGCTTTAGGGAAACATTTGAGATTCAAACCATAAAACAAAACAAAAAACAACCCTTTCACCTCAGGTCCACATATGTGCTTGTACACACAAATTCACCTCAGAAAGGGAATTCTTGATGATGAGATCCAGTCAATGTAGGGCTATTAAAAACACAAGTGAGCACAAAATGGGGGTGTAGTTATGATGGAGATAATCCCAACACTTCAGAGTGACAGGCAGGAGAATCCTAAGTATGAAACACTATGTATAAATGTGTGTGTATATATATATGTGTATATATATATATATATATATACATATAAACTTAGGAGATTTAAATAAGATCATATGTAGCGAATACTGAAGGCATTTTACTGAGATTAGTAGCTAACATTGCTATTACAAAACTATTACAAAAAGAGAATTATAAATATGAAATTAACAAATACATTTCAAAAACTGGAGACAAGAATATACTGCTCACATTATTAAACTTTTACATGCTACAGTCTGATGGTCTGTATCCTTAGTCTTCTTCCCCTCTTTTGTCCTTCAAATATTTATCAATCTCTTATTATATGTGAGTCATTGATATTAAGTAAGCAAACATAAGAAAATCATTGAGGGAGGCTGCCCAACTTCAAAACAATCATGACTTGTGTTTCATTTGGCTGAACAGACTCATAGTTCAGAAAAGATATAAATAAAATAAAACCCCACATTTTTTCCAAGTGGGATCTGTAACTGAATAGCATATTGATAAAGTTCTTCCAGCATCCCATTGTTGTAAGCATATACTATGTAATTTCCTGATTCCATTATAAAAGAAGGTAATACATATACATACACACACATGTATACATAGTGTACACACACACATACACACACACATACACACACACACACACACATACACACTCCTGAACACAGAAACAATACTCAAGAAAATAAAAGTAAATTAGGGTGATTAACGGCTAATTTTAGTAAGCTGTTAATTTTATTTATTTTCCAAGACAACTTATTTATTTACCTAAGACAGTTTTCTTATTTATTCATTATACCATAATAGGAAATTCATTTATATAAATTATTATGTCAAAGAAGAGGTGATATAGAAACTAAGAATTTGTTTATTTTGAGATGTCTTTTTTAATAATAAGGAGCAATTAAACTAAACTAAGCAATTAAACTACAAACAGCTTTCCCACAAAGGTATTCAATACAAGAGCACAGAGTTGCAAGTGAAACATCGCTGAATCCTCCACAACAGCTAGAAAACCACCAACCAGTAGTGCTCATCAGCAACAGAACTGGCCAATAGGTGGTGCTGTTGCTGTGTGAAACGCACAGAAAAAGCGAGGCCTCTGGGAAAAACACTGAGGAAAGAACAGGAGCGGAAAATAACCCTGACTTCTACAATGCTCTAAAGCGGACACGGTCCTTTCTTACTGTCTCCTGTCTCCGCTCCATCACATTTCACTGTCTCACTGGATTGAATGAAGAGCTCAGCCTTTGTGCTTTAAGACAAAACTATGGCCAACAGGCTGTAAGTCTCAACAGGCCTCTGACATTTCTCACCTTACTGGCAAGCCAAAAACTTGAATATGGAAGAGAGCATAAAACACCTCAGAAAGCATTTAAGTGCTTTAAGAAAGCATCCTACAACTTTGGGGGAAATTATTATCCCACAATTATCTTTTGCTTGGCCAAAATATTCATTTTTTTAAAAAAAAAAAGTCTAGGTTGAAATAATCATTTTGCACAATTCAGAATGCTCTCCAAAGCTGTGTCAGCTTTGCAAAAAGAGGCTCAATGTGGATCCCTCAAACACAGCAGTCTTTTTTAAAGCTTGGAAGATGGGATCTGCTTTTTTCTATGTGATGGGATTTGTTATCTCGTATCTGCTTTTAACATCAGTTTTCATGGTTCAGAAGTCATGGTGTAGAAAGCAAGTAAGTCAGACCAAAACTTCAACACAAATAACAAAATTGTGAACACATTACCCCACCATACATTCATTTTACAACTAATTTGTGCCTACATTCTTTTTCATGAGTTCACTGGTTTCACAAGATGATATTGACCTAATGTAGCTAATCCATGACACATCTTCGATTACTGCTACCTTCAAAGAATCACAAAGACATATAAGTTGCAAAACAATATGAAAAAGAAAGAGCAACAAAAATGATGCCTGATAGATGTGATGATGGCTTACATTAGTTAAGTAGGCAGGGCTCTTTGCCAGATGATGTATCCATTCATTCATTTTCTCTTTGTAATGACCACATCAGGCAGATGCTATCACAATCGCTCTATTCCGACAGAAAGCATTGACATTGAGAAACGACAAACGGCTTCCCAAGGACGGGCAGCTAATAAGCTGCGCAGAATCTGAATGCAGACAGTCTGAGAGATTCATGCATTCATCACACTGGTTTCAGAGATGAACGTGAGCATTGAAATGCAAAGTTTAAGTTATGAAAGGTGCATCGAAAGTCAAAACCAAAGTTTTGATGATTTGTGGTCGAAGACCTCTCTTGTACTACATTCAGTTATGTTTCCCTTTAATGTAAATGCTGTTTTAACTGCGTCAGGACTAGCTAGTTGACCTCAGTAACTTCTCTGCCCTTGGCCAAAATGCTGTTTGGAATTTCATGCCCAATCATGGCTGTGAGCTGCACTATAAATTCAGATAGTCTATTTTTCCAATACTCTTCCGACAATATGAACTCTTACCAGACAAGTCCATAGCGCTAGCTTAATAGTGAGCTGTAAAGGAGAAAAAAAAAAAGAGATAAGTTTCGTTATTAAAATTCCAGACCTATTTCCATCCTGGCAAGAAAAAGACAGATTAACAAGTGCCTTCAATCGTAGGCATCCAGCATTACTGAAAACAGCTGGTCTAATATCTTTCCAAGGACATAAGAATCTCCAAGTTTGCAACATTTCGTTTTTTTAAAATTGTTCATTTATTTTACAGCCCAAGTGCGGTTTCGCCTCCCCCCTCAAAATTTCATTCTTGATGACTTAAGAACTTCTGATGTTCTTATTAAAACAGTTTTTCAGCTTCTGAGGAGAATGTTAACTATATCAGTCAGTTTAGGCTGAATTATACTGTATGAGAAAAGATATTGCAATTCCCAAATCTTAAGAGCTTGCAACATCAGAGCTTTCCAATCTAGTATAACAATCACAGCTCAACTGTGGCTTTTTCATCTAGAACCCACCCGAGCTCAAGGATCCCTGCATCTGGGACCGGTCAGTCTGGGAGCTATGGGAAAAGGATGTTAGGAAAATCACAAAGCACAAAACCCAGATCCTCTCGTCAAGACTGCTTTCTGACACTTCTAAGCACGTTTTCTCGGTCAGAACAAGACATGTAACCAAGACTGGTGTCAATGAAGAAGGAAAACTTAATCCTCTTTAAAAGTCTGGAGGCTCAACTAATTAATATTCAGAAAATGCTACAGTCATCATATTTAATTGTATTATATTGGGCTGGGAAGGCCTCTTTCTCCACAAATTAATAGCGGAAAAATACAAGAAAATTTAGATCATTGCCTAACGTTTATGAAAGAAAAACATGTCGAAGCACTGAAGCGCATTTCTGCCTTCCCCAATAGTAACATGTTCTGCAAAAGTCATCTCTGGTATATTGCTGACCTGAAAAAACACAAAACAGAGTTCAGGAGTGGGAGTGGGGGCTGTAGTCCAAGATGGAATTTCTCCAACACCAGGTTCACAGCCGCGTGTTTTGTAGCGCCGGGAAATTTTCAAGCCTCATTCTAACTCACTGCTTTGCAGTCCTGTGCCAGAATGTTACCCACAGTTTAAAGACTGGTGAAAGGCAGGGAAAGCCGCTGAAAGTCCATGCATACATAAATCAAGGGGAAGCATCGTTAGAGTCTGAAAAATTCTGCCTAAGCCAGATTTATAGTGAGTCTTAGGAAATAAGATCTGAAAATTGCGGGATATTAAATGTATGATTTGGCTGCGATAACCAACTGCAGCCATTTAGAATGGACTAAAACCTTGATTGCTACTGGTTTAAATTGCATCTAAATAAGGGGATCTGTATCCTGAGGGGATGATTAGAATGAAAGCTTGAATGTAATCTTTTTTGGAAGTCTAATTTACATATAGGAAAAAAGCTTGTTCGTCTGCCAAATCTGAAGCAGCAAACCCCTCTCTGCATTCAAGTTGCGCAGTCGAGCATCCCTCGTCCTGGCTCTAAAAGTTTCGTACAAATATATGTTAGGAAAAGAGTCATGGTCGTCATGGCTTACGGAAAGAATCTCCTTGATTTCTTCTTCAGTCACAAATCAAGCTATGATTGAGGGCACCCTAGTTTTCACAAAGGGAGGTACAAAAAGGAACAGTTCTGATGCATGCCTCAGTTCCCAGGTTAGCGAAGCAGTCTTTTAAACCTGCAACACAGATGAGTTATGCCATAATCTTTGCTGAGACCTCCCCTCTCTGTGTTTTTCTCCCATATTTGATCTTGACATTTCCTAATGTAGCAATCCCCTTCCTTCCTCTCTTTTCTACAAAAAAAAAGAAAATCTGTTCTTTGTTTGTTTATTTATGTGTTGGAGTGCACATGTAGCTCCGAAGTTGAGATCACATGTCCTCCTAGATAGCTTTCCGTTTTTGTTTTTGGGGTAACGTCTTTCGGTGAACTGAGAGTTCACCAACTAGGCTAACCTTGGGACCTGCGCTTCTCAAGGGCTGAAACTATAAACAGTAGTCATGCTTGTTCAGGCTTTCCAAGAGTGCTGGGTATCCCAGTCTGGCCCTCACATTTGCATGGTAAGCATCGCGTGCATTGAGACATCTTTCCAGTCCCCAGGGTATTCTTTTCAAAAATGTCTTTAATTAACATTTCCTAGCAGGTACTTTAATATCTGGGGAAATGTAACTGTTTAGTGTAAGCCATGATATGCAGTCATCAACAGAAAACAATGCTCTGGACAAAGGAACAATGAAATAATGAGAAATTAAATACAACTAAGTGTGGCGATGTGATGTATCCTTTTTTTGCAAAACTGCACAGTAGAGAAAATTTAAAAACAGCAGTTCAAAAAATAATTCATATTAAAGTTACATGTCTGTCCAACTCTCTGAAAAATGCATAGGGTTCTTATTAACTGAAAATAATTTTTCCATACAATATATTCTGATCACAGCTTTCCCCTTAGCACTTACCAGGTTTTGTTTTCTTTTAATTTTTAAAGAAAAAAATGCATTTTGTGTGTAATTGTGTGGATGTGTGTGTGGTTCTATATGGATATTTCCCCACGTACATGTAGGTGCCTATGGAGGTCAAAATATGGAGGCAGATGCCCTGGTGCTGGAGTTACAGGCAGTTGTGAGCATCTGTCAGTAGTACTGGTATACTGCAAGGTCTTAAGAGAATCAGAGAAAATTCCTCTGCAGTGTGAACCTCTAAAACCTGCTTTTCCATTATGAAAGACACACTGAACTCGGTATTTTTACAATTAATGAAATAGTAATTTAATTTTACATAATAAGTGTGCTTGAATAATGTCAACCATGTAATGAGTTTTATTAACTTCTCTGTGTGGGTTTGGTTTTGTTTCATTTTCTTTCACTGCAATGAGAAAATCTGAATTCATTTCCTGCCTTTTTTACTCTTCAGCGGCTTTCCAAAACCAAGGAGTTGAGTTTAAAAGAAAACTATACTTAAGGATATTCAATCCTGATGTATGTGTACATTTTGCTTCCTTCCTTCCTTCCTTCCTTCCTTCCTTCCTTCCTTCCTTCCTTCCTTCCTTCCTTCCTTCCTTCCTTCCTGTTCCAGAATTGAACCCAGGCCCTCACACAAGCACATTTCCACCTAGTTTCAACCTCCATTCACATCTCTCAAGTTCTCCACCGGCTCTTTGTTTGAGGATGAACTACTTTGACAAAGTAAGCAGTCACAGCCACGTGTATTTCTGTTACGATGGGTCATATGTACACTATTTGAGCATAAAGCCAACACACCTGTGTGAATGATCCTAACACCACCACCTACCACAGAGTTTTCAGTTACTACTTAGTCTAATATATAAAAGCTGCCAAATGAGTCTGAAACTTGTTTTAAGCTTAGAAGTATATGATAGATCAATACAATAAATTTATAATTAACAGTTTTAATTTTTCACCAATGATATATACTTTTTAAATTACCATTCCTTTTCAGTCTTCACATGTTATGTCCATTTATATTTTATCTAAGTTGTCTTTACTTTGTTCTTTTGACTTTGCCTTCTGTATACCCACATAATGCACTCTTTAAAACCATCTGGAATCTTAATTTGTGCATATCACATTTTTATTTATGTTTCAGTTAAATATTTATTTAGAAACAATATAGATGGACTTGGAAACCTTGCACTATAAAAATTTCCATTTAAAACATTTTTTGACTTGGATTCTTCTGCCAATTATCCAGAAATTTCTAGACCAGTATGCCCTAATAAAAACACAATGTATACTATAAATGATCTATCTAGTAGCTGTGTCTTTAAAATGAAAGGAAGTGAAAGGTGATTTGAAGTACATATGTAATACCATATATCTAATGCCATCGAGCATTCCTAATGCCTGCAAATGCAATTATAAATATTTTCATAATTTTTTGTCTAAATTACATTTCACAGTTAGAGCATACAACTGCCCAGACTACCTATATTTCAAACATTCAGTGGGTGCCGGAACTAGTGATACACACCTGACCATCTGTCCTAGATAAAAGGCTTACCAATACAGCTTGATATCTGGCAATTTCAAACAGACTGTCACTTCTCTGCCATAAAAATAAAAAATGCAACACTTTCCACTACCTATTTTGTCTTATTATAGTTGTATTTCTATTTCTATTACTAACAATCTTTATTGTTTTTCTGTACCTAGTGTTCACTTCTTACTAGAGAGTATCTCTTGAATCACAACTATATAAAATATAGAAATTAATACTATTTCACTCTCAGTTCCTTTCCAACTATACTTTTAAAATTGTCTTTGTCACTGCTGTCTGGGTTTCTGTCCTGCCTCGTTCCCGCAATTGCTAAGTCCCAAAGAAATTACACAGAGGTCTACATTAGTTATAAACTGATTGGCCCATTAGCTCAGGCTTCTTATTAACTCTTATAACATATATTAGCCCATTATTCTCGTCTATATTAGCCACATGTCTTGGTACCTTTTTCGGCGAGGCAGTCACATCTTGCTTCTTCTGTGGCTGGGCCAGGACTGCAGAAAATGGGATTTCCTTCTTCCCAGACATCTCCTGTTCTCTTTGACCCGCCTCTACTTCCTGTCTGGTTGTCCCACCTATATTTCCTGCCTGGCTACTAGCCAATCAGCGTTTATTTAAAATATAATTGACAGAATACAGATAACTGTCCCACACCATGTCACCACCTTTAAATCGTTGTGTTTATAGTCTAAATGTTCTCTTCTATCACCATTGTTGATTAAGTTGCCTTGTGTTGTTTGTAGGACTCTAGAGTTATAGAAACCAATAACAAAGTAGATATCATGGCCAATGTGTAAAGGTGCTTTCCACCAAGCCTGATATCCTTAATTCAGTCCCAGGGACCAACTCCTACAGGTTATTCTCTGATCGCCATATGAGCACCATGGTATATACACATACGCTTGTACTCATACACACATCAATAAATGAAAAATAGACAAATCTAGATCATCATTTCAGACAGACAAGATTGGAAAGGTTTACTGTAGAACCAGACAGTGGAATTGAAGCATTTGGAAGCAGGCTGATACACTCTTAGTGTTTGATGCTTGAAGAACAATTCTCCATATTAAGGACAAATGAATTCTCATTTCCTGTAATTCATCATTTTCTCTCGACTGTGCTTCTGTTTAGCTTGTTTCATTTGAGAACCATGCTTGTTATACAACTTTAAGTTTTCCTTGGTGCCCATTTACCTTGTTAAGGTGGCCAGTCATTGTGTTTTCACATTGGCATGCTTTTAAATCACACAATTGGGTTCACGAAAATGACTGCCTTCTAACCTCCTGTCTGAAATAGCTGTCTAACTTGCTTTCTAATTTGAATTTATTGCCTTTTATATCTTCATTGAGCTGTGCTTCTACTATTTAATTTCATGGATCTATTGGTCAGGGTCAAATTTTTCTTTTACATATTTCAAGGAAAAGAAGGTATTTTAAATAATTTGAAGAAAAACAGCACATGCAAGAGAAGTAAAAGTTTCAGAATCTTTGCCTGTATAAAAATTGTTTTATTTTGCCTTCACACTAGATAATTACATTTTTGCTTTTTCGGAAATATAGAATTCCACATAGAATTATTGCAAATGTATGTTAGCATAGTTCCATTGCCCAGAAGTCTACAGTCCAAGTGAATCACAAAGGAAGTAAGATAAACCCTTGTATTTTTCCCAGTCATAAAACTGGTGATGAAGCAATAGTCCAGACGACTTTTAGTCTCTATTTTGTACTAGTTGGGAAATCAAAGGTTTCATCATATACGTCTCCCTTGGTAGATACTTGGAGAAACCACATCGTACATTAGCATATTCTGAAATGTCCTTTTCTTGACTACATTTTTCAAAGTCTTAATTTGCCTAGTGTGTGAGTGCTTTGGGAATTTGAAAACAAGAGGAAATGCAGACATGTTGGTCAAGCTGATCATTTTCTGTGTAGACCTCATGCTTGCTTCAGCCATTGTTGGTACTCTGTCCGCTCTCTACTTGATCGTTGCCACCGGGACTTTCGTCTTTGCTATTTTTTACATTTTCACAGGAGACATGAGGAAAAACTATGACCTCCATAAGGACAGCAGGTGGGTGCTGGAATCTAGCAATGCTACAGGGAAGCCGCTGGCTGAAGACACAGAGAGAGTCAGCTCCCTGATGCTTCCTGGACACTTTCCAGCCTTCCGGCCCATGGAGAATGAGTCTTCCTTCTAAAGAGCAGAATGCAGTGGAAGAACCACGTGGGAGGACTTCCAGGATGGTGTCAACAGCAGAAAATATTTCTCTAAGGTGAGGCTATTAGATGTTTAGCCATTTTCTCCTTGATACGAGTGAAATATGTAACGTGAATGCTTAGGTTGAGAGAGAAAAGCACTTTTTTTTAAAAATTCTTACCTTTCATTTCTCAAAATAGAGCCGTGGGCAGCCCCTGCATATCTCACAGTAAGGGTTATTACTTAATAACTTGAGATATCCTATCTCAAGTATTGATCAAACAAAGAGAAGAAAAAAGAGAGGAAAGGTTTTTATTTTTATTTTTTTTAATTTTCGAGACAGGGTTTCTCTGTAGCTCTTGGTGCCTGTCCTAGAACTAGCTCTTGTAGACCAGGCTGGCCTCTAACTAACAGAGATCTGTCTGCCTCTGCCTCCACAGTGCTGGGATTAAAGGCGTGTGCCATTACCGCCCAGCCAGAGGGGAAAGTTTAAGGAAACCAATGGTTTGACCAGATGCAACATTTCCCCACTTGATTCCAAGTGCTGAAGACAATCAGTGCTTCATGTATGGTGTTTTCAGAATGACCTTTACTGCACGTGAGTGGATGCTGCAAAGAAAAAGTTTGATTTTGTCTTGCTTTCTGTCTAATAAATGTCTACCCTGGGTGCCTTGGGTTTGAGATCTTATGGGTAAGTTGGTGTGTTTTATGTTCATACATATAATCTTGGTAGCAAAAGACTCTGGTTAATAGAGTCCATTAGTCAGTCACTGTATAACTTCTTACAGCTAATTCTTGGCTCTCGTATCTCATCCCATTCATGTCTTTTGGATTTTCTGATGTCTTCCACTTTAAAGGCATTTCTTTCCAACAAGCTGAAAAGTAATTTTCATCTCTCTATAACACTCAGCTAAATGACTTACATGAAAAATAGTAAAATCAAAGTCAACAAGAAAAATTAACTTTATTCCACAGCAGTAAATACCTAAATTCCCAGAAATTAATAGATTCTAAAGAATATGATGCTCTCCAGTCCTAGAGCCCAATATCACCACCACAGAAAAAAGCTGGTAAAATGTGGTTGAACGTGTATGGTTTCTCACAAAGGACTTTAAAATTGTCCTCATTACACAGCTTCTAAGTTTATACACAGATATAGAAGGAGCTATTCCAACTGGTAGAAAATAGGGTACACTGCTAAACCACACCTTAAAAGAATTGCACTTACATGTACTTTTCAACTCTAGACAGCGTTTTTCAATTCTAAGAAAACTTTACTGTTGCGCAAATATCATTCAAGATTACATAGTCATTTCTACTCATTGCCATGCTATTAATTCCTGCCCAGACAAAACCGAGAGGACCGGGGAAGTGATTAATAACTCACAGTCTTCATTTTGAAAGGGAAGGAAAGAAAATGACAAATGTAAGGGCTTACCTGAGGTCGGAGACTCTTGGCAAGAACGGAAGAGCAGGGATAGGGTGATAGCTGTGGAAAGGACAAGATTGGAGCTCACACGGAAGCCCTGAGTGTGATAAAACTGAAGGGAGACCAGGAAAGACTTCAAATTGGAGTTGAAGGGGTTTCTGAAAACCCAAGAAGAGTCGACTGTCACTGTGGTAACATTCAGGGTTAGTGACTATGACTGCAACCCGATAAAGGTCCTTGTATGACCTTTGCCATTTGTTCTTGGTCTAAAGGACAAAGCTGATGGAAATGACCCAAAAATTGCTCTTCACTTTGACTCCTTTGATGCTGGCCCTCAAATTCTTTACACTTGTGTTTTACATCCTCCTTCAGTATTCCCAGCACACTATCAACAGTCTATGGTTCTACCTCATATCAGATCCTCCTGCAACCAGAGAAGGAACAGCCCCCTTGGTTTCTAGATAGATTCCAGAAACATATATATATATATATATATATATATATATATATATATATATATATATTCTAAATTTATTTAGGTGATGATTCATTTCTAAGATTTATGTACCAATGATTAAAACAGAGGAATATGGGGTCTATTTTATACTCATTTGACTCAGAGGGACCCCGACAGTTGTCTAGTATGCTTCTCACCCAGATAAGAAATATCTTCTGCAATAGACCCGAGAGAGAACTTCCCAGTTTCTCCAGAGACATTTGCATGAGAGTCTGTTTCTCACAAGGCAGCATGTTCTTGAGAAGTTCTTTGTAATATCCAGGGAAATCTATGTCCTGACACTCATGTCTTTGCCCTATTTCTGTTCTGCTATGCAATCCGAAAAAAAAAATTACTTCACTGGAACTCAGATTCTGAGAAGAAAAGGACATCTCTCCTTATGGATTTTTCCACTTACTGCTTAAAGTAGTGAATAGGCTGGCTTTTCATATACAAATAGGAGTGGCTAAAATTAAAATATCCAGGTTATGGTGGATTTTTGTTCTTTTAGTTTTGTTTTGTTTATTGTATGACCTACCAGGAACTCCCAATGTGTCTTTTCTGACTTTTTGTACAATTTCTTAATCAAGAATTTTGAAAACCTTTCCCTCAAACCTTCTCAAGAACATTTTGCCCTGAAGAACAGAAGTTTGTTAGCACATATGACACTGTCAACAAGGAACTCTGATGTACTACCCAAATTTCACTGCACACTGAATATTTCATTCAACATGAATGACTTCCACAGATGTACAATAATTTTCTAGTGAATGCTGCTATTGGGAAGAGCTCATGAGTCTGGCCATTTGGAAGATTGTCAGTTTTAACAATACAATATTTTGTGAAAACAGTAGCAACAAGACAGTATTGAGTGATGTCTTCTGTATAGAATGAAGCCCATTTCATCAAAGGTAGGTTTAAGTGCAGAAAACTTACTGACCAACCCAGGTCAGTAAGATCATCTAAGAAGGAACTGTGGTAGGAAGGAATAGGCCCCCATGGGTGGGATTCTGTGGCTTCTTCATTACTTTGGGGGAAGTCAGTACAGAATTCTAAATCTCTCGTTGAGAAAGAGACACTATCAGAAGACAAAGAGGGAGTCTTGAGTCCTAGAGTACCTGCCTACGCGTCTCTCTTTTTGGTTCTGCGTCTGGTGACCTTTCTAACGCTATATAAGCCTTTGGACTTGGTAGTCTCATGAAGATTTTGACATCATTTGTTGGCAGCTTGTGTCGACTCAGTGCCTCCCTGGACTTCGTTGCCCAATCTGCAATGGAAGACGTATGAAGCCAACTTCTTAAACGGCTCTCTAAGGTCTAAGTGCTGCACATTTCAACAAGCAAAATGAGTTTTAAAATATGAAGCCAGGTCATTACACATGGAGTTTATACAAGACTCCCTTAGCAACTTGACATATGCTTTGCTAATACCTCTGGGATTTATGAGAAATGGGAGCCCCTGGGGATTAGGTAGACATTTCTAGGAATGTTTATGGACCATGTCATTAACCTTTCCTGGCCTACTATTTTGTTACATTGGGTATATATTGAGCTCTTCTTTGAGACTCACTAAACTAGGCAGTATAGGCCAAACAAAGACCCCTTGTCATTTGGCTTCAGAACACCCGTACTGTGTTTCAATACAGAAGGATCAGTGCCCATACCCGGATGACATACCTATGAGAAGTAAATTAACTAAGCAAATAAAAAAATGCACTTTTTTTGCAAAAAAAATTAAAGAGTAAATTTCAAAGATTCACTTTGATAGTTTTAGTTTTATCTGTTTTTAATATCCCTGTGTTCTGAATGACAAAATTAATCCAGGCTGTCCAATTGATTTACATTGCAAATCATCTCTTATGTTTTAGAAGACAGATTTTGTTAAAAGCAAATGAATGGCTTTGGCATTGATTTCTTGGATAGGACACCCAAAGCCTAGACAAAAAAAAAGTAAAAATAGATAAATTAGGCTACCTTAAATTAAAAACGTCTGTGCATCAAAAGACATAATTATGAGTGAGAAGGCAACCCATATAACTGGAAAAAATATCTTCCAATTATCTCTCTGACAATGTTTGGACTCCAAAATGCATAAAATACCCCTAATGTTAATAACAACAGCAAACCCACTTACTAATGGGGAAAATGTTTTAATAGTCATTTCCCCAAAAGAATGTACAAATGACCGATGTCGACATAAAAAGATGTTCCACATTATTAGTCACTGTGAAAATTCAAATCCAAATCCTAATGAGATAGTGCCCAATGGCAATTAGAAGAACAGAATTTAAGATAAGAAAAATAAGAGATGTTAACAAGGATGAGTAAAAACTGGAAAAATTGAAACACGTGTACTGTTGGTGGGAATGTGGAATGATGTGGCCACTGTGGCTCTCAGAATAACAAAAATAGAATCATCACGTGACCCAGCAATCCCACTTCTGACTGCACACTAAAAATCATTCAAAGCACAATTTTAAAGAAGAATTTTCTCTCCTATGTTCATAGCTGTGTACTCACAAAAGTGAATGAGTGACAGTAATTTGAGTGCGTACAGTTGAATGAACAGATAAAACAGAGTGCATACATTCAATAGAATATTGTTCAGCCTTAAAAAGAACCTAATGTATATGAAAATATGAATCAAGCTTGAGGACATTAAAGAAAATAGACCCCAATTATAAGAAGACAAATTATTTCTTGTGATTGCACTCACATGAATCTTCTAGCACCGTCAGATTTATCGAAAGAAAGTAGAGTGGTGGTTGCTTGAGGTTTGGGAAAGGAACAAGGCTCATTTTGCACAACACAGGAGCTCTTGAGAAGGATGGCAGTGACTGTGCCATGATAAATGTCAATATGCTTAAGATCACAGAATGGTATTCCTAAGAGTGGAAATTTATGTCCTATATATTTAACATAACTAAAAATAATGATAAAAAGGAAGTAGAAGAATTATAATCTTGTCACAATTTGATTTTGCTTCGAAAATAACATACAGGATAATATAAGAATCACAACACTTTTAATTTTGCATGACTATAAAATCTAGACTAGCTGGGCAGTGGTGGCACACACCTTTAATTCCAACAGTTGGGAAGCAGAGGCAGACTGATCGCAGTGAGTTCAAGGCCAGCCTGGTCTATAAAGTGGGTTACAGAACAGTCAGAACTGTTACACAGAGAAACCTTGTCTCAAACAAAACAAAACTAGACTATAGGGAAAGATGTTCACAACTGAGAAAAAATAAAGAAAAATTATAATTACTTACCTTTTCACAATTTACATGCAGCATTATACCCAATTATATTAGAGACTGTGCCAAAAACTTTTAAGAGACAAATATTGTGTTTAGGAAAAAGGCCTATAGTGTCAGAATTGGAAAACATTCCTAAGTGGTTGTAATATGTAGGCAAGTTAGTCACACTGGGGTAATTTGGCTTATTTTGGCTCTTATAACCATAAGATGTCTCCATTGGCTGTCAATTTCTCATGGTAAGCCATTCACTAAGTCCCCAATGGAAAACCGATAAATACGTATTAAAGTGTCTTCAGTGAATTGAAAACAACTCATAACACAATTCAATGCTTAATTGCTTGATTTGCTTTTAGCAATATGAGTCAACACTTCACTTGGTGTTTCAATACAATTAATTTTTAAAGAAGTATTGAACTACATTTAAGAGAACATAACCATAGTATGAGACTTTTACCTAAAGACATATGCTATAAGACCCTAGCATGAAGACTACTGCAACAAAAAATGCCACAGAATATTCTCTACCATGTGATCATTATTTTCAGAGACTCTCCAAATAGGTGCTAACTTGTATTATGTTAAATATTCCTAATAACTTATATCATATATATAATTGTGTGTATATATTAATAATTCATGTTAATACATATTGTATTGTTAATACTAATTGTCAGCTTGACTGGACTGGGAAATTACATGAGATTAGTCAACCATGTGCCTGAGTGTGTCTATGAGAGCCTTTTCAGAGATGGTTACATAATGAAGGCTCTGATCTCATGAATGCTTTAATTCATTGATGTATTCATATTTTGAATCCCTGCTTAGAAGTCTGTCAGGAAGAAAGGTCTTTGGAGTTTGTACCTTGCCCTTGCCCTTCCTGCTCTACTCTGTGTACTATGACATAGGCTCCTCTGTCATGGCCTCATCACCATAACAAACCCTCTGAAATAGTGAGCAAAAGAGACCTTTCCTTCCCTAAGTTGTTTCCATTGGTGATTTGGCCAAGTAATAATAAGACTAACATATAACCATATTCTCCAAGATTTGGTTTCACTGTTTCCTTTCAAGATGAAGGCAAGGAGGCCTAAATTTCTAAGACCAGCCTCTTCATCTAACCACATAAATTCTCCATATCTCCATATGCATGCTCTGAAATCAGGTAGATTGTATCTAAAACCCTACTCAACATTATCAACTTGCCTTACCTTGTGGTAAATAGACTTAACATAATTATATTGAACGTTGCTAGGCTTATTTCTAACACAGAACTTGAAATCTACCTACTTTAGTCTTTGAGACATTTTTCCCTTGATTCTAAGGAAAGAAATCAGGTCTGGTTGCTATGGGAAAAAATTAAAACAAAGACAACAGCAACAAAACCAACATTTTAAGATCCCGTCTTTTGTAGCATGTTTCAAGAGTAGAAATTTTTTCATTGTGTGCCCACTCAGTTCTTTCCTCTACCCCTGTCACTCGGAATACTGTGTAGGTATCCTGGAAGGATATGAGGGTCTTGCTGAACAGAATAAGATTTTAGGGCAGGAAATATCTGGATCCATCATTGGTCAATTCTTAGGCAACTTCTGAAAACTCACAAGTAAAATATGTATTTAGTGAAACCTATATGAGTGAGCTACTTATATTTTTGTGTTGATTAAATAAAACAATATATAAAATCATGAATTAAAAAACAAGTAAATTGATTTATAAATTTTCCAGACTATAGTCTCCAAGGATCTATTTGTCTACCACTATGTTTTTGTTTTTGTTTTTGCTTATTTGCATTTCTCTCTAATAGTCAGGTGCCATTAAGAGTAGAACATTGCTTTTCTTTTATGGATAAATGACAAGTAATGTTTCTAACTTCAACAGCTGTCCCTTAAGACTAACAAGTTAGCTATAAATATATAAATTATAATAAATATGACAATTTGCATAATTATTCAAATTCAGTTTAAATAATTTTAGCTGCCATCATTTTAAAAACTTCAATTTTTTTCTTTTATAATCCCTGTTAACAGATATTAACCACAAGAAAGATAATCTAAAAAATCATGCAGTCAAATATCTCAATAAATATTTCAGGGTATACTAAGACCAACTAAACAGGGCTGAAAAAGTAAGAACTGATAACATTTCCCACTCCAGTTTATATGTGAATGGTTCCCTAAATGTGAAAAAGAATGAGGAATATGTAATCTGGAAATGCTTTAGCTTGAGTTTAGATATATAGCAGTTTCCCCACAGAACATCTTTATGAGCTACTGTGATTTCAAGTAATTGTTCATCCCAACGAGTTCAAGAGGATCAAATCACAGATTTCTTGGCAAATGAGATTCATGTCTCCAAAACAGGCCTGGTGAATTTAAACACATACGTTGGAAAACACTTTTTGTCCCAAGAGAACATATGCCTTGCAGCTTGACTTATTTAACTGGGAAATGCACGCCGTATGTTGGGGAGAATAATACAGACACAGGTCTTAAGGAACAGTTACTGTGTTTATATGCTCACAAATCACCGACATATCAATTGGTCATCAAGAGAAAATGAACAATTTCTGAAAGTGAACATGACTGTAATAAAAGCTTTTAGCAGCTGTATAAATCCAACATTTCTTAAGTTGCACTAGTGTTATATAAAATATGAGTTTTTCCAAAATGTTTCATCTGGAAATAAAGACTTGTAGAGTTTATAAATTGCCATGCATTCATTTGCAATGGTCTCTGTGCCCAGGAGACACCAAAGTTTCAATGTGGAATTGCTTGCTTCTGTCACAGAACAAAGCACGCTAACAGCCTCTGAAAGAAGGGCTGCAGACGTCAGCTTGGCCTTTTATGAAGCTTATTGTTGTTGTTGTTTTTACTAGTATTACTATTATAGTTTTCATTATTTAAAACAACTTCAAATCCAAATATATTTTTATTGTATTTTCTCCAAGCCCCTACAGATCCTCTCATCATACCTATCCACCTAACCTTCTTTCTCATAAAAAGAAACAATTCTTGAGTGACCAAGAACCTGAGACTAGATAGCCCAGGGACCTAGGGTAAAAACAAATAACATTTCCCTAAGAAAAGTAAAACATGTAATGATAAGGTGACTCCTAATGCCATTTTGCTATACTCATAGATCAGTGCTTTTTCATGCATCATTAGAGAAACTGTCTTCTGCAGAGATAGGAATAAATCTGGAGACCCATAGCCTGACATTACACAGAGAGAGTCCTTGGATCGCTCAGTCATAAATGGGACATCTTCTTCAAATCCTTCCCCTCAGGGCTCAGGGAGCCCCACAGTCTGTGTTTTTAAAAATGACCAATAGTCTCCTTATTGATGAAATGATTCTGGAGGCCCTGAGAAAACCTAAGATGTATTAAGTTCAGGAGGCAGGGATTCCAAAGGTCATGATTCCAAATCCCAGTTGGGAAAACTTAACCCGAAATGCTTGGGATTGGACATGTTTTCATTTTCAGACCTTTTCAGATTTTGTACTATTTACATACACATAATTAGATATCTTAGAGATAGATTACAAGTCTAAATAGCAAATTCATTTATTTTGTATGTACCTTACTTGTGAATCTAAAAGTAATTTTATATAATATCTTTAGTTTTGTGAAATATTTAAAATTTTATGGTCTGGAATTTTCAACACAAAGAGGAAAAACATATTATCAATATTTGGAAGTAGAGAATAACCAAAAGCACAAAGAAACTTAAAACTACCGAAAATTAACGTTTCTTAAAGTGCAAGTAGGTTCGAAACTAATGATGCTATCAAGAATTGTATTGAAACAGAGACTGCACAATAATGGCCCCGTCGCAAGCAATTACTAACAGCACTAAACCACCCACACCCTGGGGATAGCAACTTGGAGCAGGAAGTGGGAATTCCATGTGCTCTGCTCTGAACTGTCTGAATTCTCCAACTACAGCCATAGCTATCGCTTTAGTGTCTAACCTTACGGATTTAGTTGAAAATGAGCATATACGTATCTTTACGTTTTAGATTAAATTTGACTTGAGTGTGTCCCTGGAGAATTCTTCTGCTAGAAGCTGCATTCCCCGGTGTGGTGGGGCTGAGAGGTTGTAGGTGGGGCCTCTTACAGGAGACTGCATTTTCTAAAATTATAATGGAATTAGGGACATTATTATTTTTGTAAATTAAAAATAATCAGTACAAAATGGAGAGGCTCTTAGGGAAAGCACAGGATTTGGAGGCAGTCCTGCTTCCAAGCCCCTCAGCTCCTTCCCAAGCTCCATGACCTGGGGAATTTCTTGAGTTTCCTTAAGTTCAGCTTTCCTCAAATGAAAATAGGATGTAGAGAACAACTATATCCCAACAAGGTTCTAATACTTAGAGAAGATAGTGAATATTAAATGTATACTATACAGTAGGAGCTCAAAACTTGCCATTTCGTAGTGAAGCCATCTATAGATTGTGATAAATTCTCAGCTCTCTAGGTTTTTGAATCTCCACACAAACCTTAGCTGTAAATTTTGACATGCACCCACATTCTATTCTAAGTATCTGAGCTTCGCTCTTGGAAATTTTCATCAATTGTACTACTGAGGAATATTACACAGAAATTTTTGCAATCACATAATCAAAGCAGAATTGTTTTCATTGTGTTGAAATTTCACTGAAATCAAATGGTGATAAGCAGTCAACGTGGTGCATTGCATTTTTCTCATTCTCTTCAGCATTTTTAGGTTGATTTTATAGTTACCAGTCAAGCTCTAAACCCTATGCAGGTGCCTGGAAAGTTCCGTGGCCTTGGTCTTGTGTATGTGGGTCTTCCGAGAGGAACTAAGAGCCTCCAACAACACCACATTTCATTTGCTTATGCAATACGCACTGCTGTACAAAATTTAATTTTGTGTGTATTCCAAAACACAATTATCTTTCTGTTATTACATAGGTTGTTTCCCATTTACCCCTGATTATAAATGATGCTACAATGTGTGATCTTAAATATAAACCTTTTGTGATACAATAGGAAGAATTGCTTTAGAATGAATTCTCCAAAGTGGGATTTCTGCCAAGTGTGTGAGGGTCAGGAAGGCTCCTTAACATAGATGGTTAACACAGATGGTCATTGTTTTTCAAAATACTCTTGCTCACAGTGAGGGAAATTTAAGTGTGTAATTTATTTTCTTATTACCAGGGGAGAAAAGAGTGGTGGTAGAGTACTCTTTTAGTAACTGCCCCAAATAACAGTCACTGGGGACATTACCCTTGGAAGGGATTCTGTGCCAGAGTTCCTATGAGAACGCACTGGTATAAAGTGAGATCAGCCCACGTACTTGGCCCCCTGCACAAGCTGGGTTTCTTTTGGTCTTCTCAACAATGCCATAATAAAGGGAAGGGAAGCTTCTACCAGAAGGCAGAGAGATAAACTGCTCGATCTTAGGCATTTTCACTCCACAATTGTGAGCTAAACTTCTTTTGAAATTATTCAGCTTCAGATACTTTATCACACCAAAGAAAAGGCACTAATGCATTTTATATTAACACGGATGACATCAAATAGTGAATAGTGCAGGTATAAATAGATTATGGAAGATGAAGATCAAGGAGTCAGGCTAGCTGTGGTGGTGTATAGACTGAAGGAAAAGGACTTTGAGATATGACGTTGTTGTGGAAGTAGAGGTGGTTCAACCTAAAGGAGGAGACAAATGGCAAGAAGTCAGGACAAAGCTGCAGCAAGAAGAGAAGGGAGTGTGTCAGTCAGCATGGCTCAGTGGCATGGAGGTAGGAACGCTCCTGGGCACACATGTGTGTCTACTCTGTGGTGACCAATTATTTCAGGTGTCCCACTGACATCACTTAGAATTTCTGGTAGTTCTAAAATATATCACGCTTTTTATTTATTTCTTTTAGAAAGACAGGGAAGTGGTAGAAGGGTATAGCTAGATGAAGAGTTCCTGGCGCCTGAAGACTGCTGAGAGGAGACTTAGTCTTCCTCAGAGGGGAGCCCCTAAATGCTTATCCACATCCAAGTGTCGGGCCCTAAAAATAGACACGGAGGCAGCACTAAATGGGCTCAGTAGGCGGCATTTATTTATAGATTTCTTTGCATGTAACAATATTTGTACATATGTACATAACAACAATAATTAAAGAAAAAGAATTTGTTGAGCCGAGGATGCGAATGTGGGAAGGGTTGGGGGAGAAGAAGGGAGGAATGATGCAGTCCTGTTTTAATGGAACTTTTAAAAATGTATAGTATTTATTTGTATTTTAGAAAGTATTTGTATTTTAAAGTATTTAGAAATAGTAGGATTTCTATTTACTAGTAAACAGTCAGAACTACTTGTCTCACTCTTAACCAGTCTGGACATGCTGGGTATCCAGCAGGACAGTTGCTGATGCAAATCTGTTTCCTTTGCAATGAAACATTAGAAAGGGCAGGTTACTCATTTCAGGGAGAAGCCAGGAAATTCAAATACAAATTGTTTTCATTTTTTTTCCTATTTTGAAATACATGATAAACGAACCAAATAGAAATCATCCGGGCTTTGGAAAACAAAAGATGAGCAGCACCTTCTTCCCAGCATTCTCACATCCTTCCTGTCTTTGCTTTTGCTGTGCTGCCTTGGTTCACTGCCTCCTTTCTTGACTCCAGACGAAGAAAGCCATCCTGTCTTGTCATCTTCCTTCTTAGGTGACCGTGCACAGTAACAGTCTTCTAGACCACCAATAAAATATTAACCCCCACACAGTGAGCGCATACCTGTTTTCTTTCCAGACGACTGGGCTGATTTTATGTTGTGATTGTCTAATACTTTTGTGTCCCCTCCCATAAACACCCCATGTTGGTCAGGCCCCCATTTGCTCTTTAGTATTCTGAAGCATCTGCTATGGCATCAGATTAACTGTTTTAAAATTTTATTTTAAAGAAAGTCATTCAAGTTAAATACTTGAGTATTTTACTCAGAATATTAAACATTAAGTTAACACTGCCAATCCAATTCCTGCCTTACATTGGGTTGCGGTAAAAATAATCATGACTCCCAGTCTTATTAGGTACACTCTTGAGTTTTAATTGATGAGACACTGCCAGTGATCGAGACGATATCTTAATGAAGGGAGTAATGCTCTATTATGCGTTAATTAGAACTTGCCATGAGAACTGATGAAAGGCAGCCCGTTCCGCAAGCCACCTGACACCCCCACCTTATCTAGCACATAGATGGAGATGAGCAAGCTTCTAATTCAAATAAGCAGTGAGAGAAACAGAATCATTTGATGCTGGAAAAGTGTGAGTGACCCTACTGATCTCCATCTGCCATGGTGATTGATGTAGTTTCCTGGGATTGAGGACCAGAAGAAATGAGGAATTCCTCACAGTACGCTGCGGGTAAAATACCACTTAAACCGCCTGCTACAGCATGGATTTTTCTTTATGAATACATAAGCTAATGACCTCTTCACATCCAAATTGCATTGTGTTTTGCTCACTTATCTTTGCAGCCAGTATTCATTCCCCAGATGCACACAACAAACATGCACTTTTTAAAAGAGTGAATGAGTATGCAATGCTATCATCTTTTCATGACCACAGTGCCTCAACTCTCTTTTTTGCCCCCATGAATATTTATAGTTTATTTGTGAAAGAAAAATCCTCCGAGTCTTCTAGAGAATTTGATGGCTCTTGGCTTTCCTAGCAGGAATGGTTTCTCTCCTTAATTTCAGTTTTAGATTTGTTTATTGCTTTGAAAAGGGGAGGTAAAATTTATTTTCTCATTATAACAAATACACAACCAAATAATGGACATCTCCTTCTCCTGAAAATGTTATTCTTCATTGACAAACGCAGGGAGGTTCAGGGTTTGATGAGGATAGACTTAGCTCTCCCCATGAGTCTCATACTGGAATTTCTGATATGATCTGCTTCCAAACTTATATGCTCAGCTGCAATAAGAAGCTGAGAGGTAGAGGGATCATAATCATACTCACAGCACATCAATCCTTGAAACAATCAGAACCACTTTACCCATAAAAACATCAGAAAATAAAGAGACAGACAGATAAATAAATAAGTATTGATAAAAGCCAAACATCCCAACAGTTCGGAGGCTCTGGCTGGAGAATCAGAAATTTGAGGCTAGCCTCCGCCGACCAGAATGGATACAGTAAAGCAGGGGCAAAGTTAATAGAGCCTGATACTAATTTCTTAAAAGAAACTCGCAAAATGTGCCCTAGGTGTTTGAGGCTGACAAGCATCCTATTTGTGTGAGATAAATAATGCGTGGGCAGACAATTAAGAGAAGCAACAGCTGTAGCACCTGGAAATTAAGACCAGCTAAATTGAGATGGCACGAACTATGCCATCATTATTTTCATGGTTAGTTTTTCCTAAGCCATTCAAACAGCCATCCATGTATGAATAACAAAATTTATCATTTCAAAACAAACCAAAAATAAAACTCATAAATACCCACGAGGTATGAGGAGGGTCATAAAACTCCAAAGGTGTGTATTTTGGGACAATACAGCCTCATGAAAAACAAAGCCATAACCCTGAAAGCTCAGGAGAGAATACTTATTTTATTGAGTGACATTGTAGCACATTTGGTGGAAAGCCTTTGGAACTTATTATAGCTCGAACTATCAAAAATCTCAGGACATTGAAAACTGTTCCTTCAAAATGTCTTCGCCAGCGAAAATCAAACATTGTTATTACTGTAGGAAATAAAGATAAAAATAAATGCCCGTCTCCTTTACCAGTTTAGGCATGGTCCCAGAAGATCCCCCTTCACGGCTCAACTGCAGAAGTGCTGCGGAGAAGGCTCACTTTGAAAGACTCCCGTGGGCGTCTTCCCTCGGGAAAGACCCCATGCCCAAAGATCAGTCGAAAACACGCAGCCGGATGCAAACAGCAAGAGGTTTATTGAATACGCAGGTACCTGGGGCAGCAAAGTCTCTCGGAGGACTTGCGCGCCCAGGTTGGGGGTGAGGGGTTCTTATAGGAGAGCAAAAGCGCGGGTACAGAAGCAAAAAAAAAAAACGTGGTTACAGGGATTCATTCCATTGGTCAATTTAAATAAGGCTAAGCTGAGTGGCACATTCTTGACCTTTCATCTAAATACCAAGGAGGGGGGTTGTCCAGGGGCTTCCTGTCCTGGCTGGAGACCCACCTGGATACCAAGGAGGGGTTTGTGCTACCTGTTTTTCTTATCTCTTCCTGCCTTCCTAGCTGGAGACCTGATGGCAGACTGTAAATATCCTGACTCACGTCCTGTCACAAGACAAAAGGCTCCCTTCCCCTCCCTTACAGCAAGGGGCCTGAATTGTTTATTTCTAAGGCCCTGCATTCCAGCATCAAGAGTGGTATATATATATATATATATATATATATATATATATATATATATATATATATATATATATATTTTTTTTTTTTTTTTTTTCCTTTACAACTTCAGCCCAGCCGTGATTTCTCTTGCTACCCTAGGATGCTGGAAACGCTTCACTGGTCTCATCTGTCCCTCCCTGTAGTTCACTTGCGTCGACTATTTCTGAAATTCCTACTTTCTTGCACTGTTCATAAGTGTGATCAGCGGTATCTTAGAAACCCAGGGTTCCTAGCAAAGCTTCCCCAAATGCAGTATTAAGAGCCATTTCCCAGAATCAGCAAGTCCTCGTGAAATTTATAGCAGCAACGGTAAGCACCACAGATTCCAAAGAAAGGTGAAAAGTCATTGAAAATTGACCACTGTTTGGAACTAGAATGTTCATTAGGGTTTGAAAATATTCAGAAAGAATGTCAAAATTTAGATTTATAAGTATTTGCTCATATAAATGGTCTAGCAGGCAGCATATCCTTTCCTTTTCTGACTTATACACGTTTGTTCACATTAAGCCATGATTTTAGTACCAGCATCTGATCTGGGGAAGGATATAAAAAGTTGTTGGCAGAAGGGTAGGGATATGTGGCCAGGAGTAGCACAAGGTTCCCTGAAATTGAGCTTGTGTGTGCAAATGGGAAGACTCCTTTGCACAGTTCCGGCTCAGACCCTGAAACAGAGGGCTGAGCAGAACAAAATAAACAGGGTGTTATGCAGTCCAGACACAACATGGCCCGTGGAACTTGTCCTCCTGGGGCAACTCTGAGCCACGACACAGAACAGAGCACAAAAGCACGCACTGTGGGACTAGGGAGATGACTGAGCGGTCATGAGAACATGCGGCGCTTGTAGAGGATCCAGGTTTGGCTCCCAGCATCCACTTGATTGCTCACAACGCTCTGACACTTCAGTTCCAGGACATCTGACACCCTCTCCTGGCCTCCACAGGAACAAGAAATGAATTGGGTATACCTGCTTGTTGGGAAAATATCCACAGACATAAAATAAGTGACTTAAAAGGTTTAAGTCATAAGCAGAAGGACAGAAGAGAACAGAATTTGGTCATCTGCATTCTTGTTCGAAGAATCTCCCAGCCAATGTTGTTGACTCTGCACTTTGAGAATTGTACACGTTAAACATGGCTGAGAAGAGAAGGATGGTTCAGGGGTTAAAATTACTTATTGTTCTTTTAGAGGACCAAGGTTCAGTTTCCAGCACCCAAATGATGGCTTAAAACTGCTCCTAACTTCCCTTCTATGTGATATGACACTCCCTTGTGGCCTCTCCAGGCACTGTACGTACAGAGTGCACATAACATTAACAAACCCATACATATAGATAAAAATAAATACTTTTCTAAAGGAATGACTAAGTGGTGTGTAGAAGACAATTGACCAGACCCCCAGTAAAGAAAGCAGCTGTGCCTACTTGATAAGATGCGACATTTTCTCAATGTTGGTTGTTGTAACATGGTGACCCAGAAGATGTGAGCTAGGGTACAGGAAGACTATATACTGGCTTTTAGAAGCACGTAGGACAGATGCAAATCCATCTGTTCTGGAAATCATTAGCTCAGAGATGAATGCATCACTTCTGGACAAGAGTCGGGAAAGGGGACCTTTAGAACATCTGAACAGCAGTCCTGGAGGTAAGGCTCTGGTGGAACGAGTTAGAGAGATGAAGAGGCAGGAGAATCAGGTTCTGTCCTTGTCTTGGATCACACTCCACCTCTCTATATGCTTCAATCACAGACCGGCATGGAGGGGGCGTATCCTGTATCTTTCTATATGTGGGTCTGATACTCAACTGTAGCTTATTTTAACTTGGGAGTTCTGACAGAGCAACACCATCTGCCAGCCATTTTATCTGCACACAAATTTAATTTCTTTAAGGCCTTACATGCTCTGTCTTTATCCACTTTAGGGAAAGCCCCCAGGTTCTTAGTTCACCACCTGACTTAGCTTAGGTTCTCTAAAGTTCAGTCCTGAGAAAAGGCATGGGTTCAGTTATGTTTTTAGTGAGCCCCAGGAAAGAACTGCGGCAAGGGAGGGAGAAAGTGAGGCAGTCATAAGACATGTGATTGTAAAAATAGTTCTATTTACTTTTGGGGTGCTGGGGATTGAATTCAAGAGCGCACACATGTTTGAACATCTGCTCTACCACAAATCCACACCCTTAGCAAAGGCACTCAATAAAATGAGCAAACAAGCTGGTTGCTGCTGTTACAAGATTTCTCTGAGTGTGTCCCATGGAGTCACAGAGAAGCTGGAGTGTGTGTTTACTGCAGTCAGTCACGGGTTGCAGGCTGGTAGTGGCGCCATTAAAGCCCTTCACATTTGCAGGTGGCCATGCTGGTGGCAGAATGATCTCACTGTGGAAAAAGTCTCCAGGTGGAGTCACAGCAGTAAAGAGATGAGCAGGCATGAAAGTACCTTCAACTGCAGTGGATCCAGAAACTGGCTAAGATGACCATCAGGACATCAAGAGCATTTCCAGTCTACTCTGAGATAGTCTGTCAAATGATGAACCTCTTCAAACATACAGATAGCTGCAACTTTCTCCTGGCGTCTAACTGAGATTTTGTTGTTGTTGTTGATGTTGTTAAACTTTATAGACCAAAACTTCACACTGACATCCCATCTTCTTGATGAAAATCCCCTTACTGCTGTTAGAGAACAAACCTGGAAGGAAACCAACAGGCTTATTGCTCTGGCAACTGAAGGATGTAAAGTAACAACTGTTTGGCTTGGTTCCTGTAATGAGCACATGGAAATAGTTGGATATTTTATTGTTTTTTTGCACTAATCATTGCTCTGGCCCATTACCAATTTGGAAACCGTCAAAGATGAATTTGTTCTGATGAGAAAGCCAGATGCCAAGGTCTGAAAATGTGAATTTGGCCAAGGACAAAGCCTAGGAAGGCCACAGAAAGACAGAACTTCTTCCACAGTATGGCAAATACAACATGGCCACACCTGAACATTTTCCATCATCAGAATTATGGGAGCATATCTCTTCTGTGCCTTGCCGTGGACTGGGTGCACGGGCCCATCCTTCACCTAGGTAACTTGTCTTAAATAGGTACTACACCGTATTTTCATGTGAGACTCTTGACAAGGATTCATCCTTGGGATGGATGCTACCATTCCTCTAGGTCCTTGAATGAACTAGGACAGCCTTTAATGAAGAAGTAAGGAAATAATTTTCTGCTGTACATTTCTGAAAGTCACTATATCATTTTTCCAATAGAAAATGAACTTTAAGTGTGCCAATGTGTATAGAAATATGAGTATGTAAAAGTACATAAATATGATTGCAATTATCTTAAAGTGAGCAATACTAATGACGGCCATGAATAGAATGGAAGAGTATGATGTTCTAAAATAAAATAGATATGGACATGGAAAAATAGGAATGTGAAGGTGTTAATCTTTAAACAAACAACATGGAGAAAATTTACATATGATGTTTGTTGCTTTGTGTATTATATGTATCGGTGTACACACGTTTGTAAATCCACTTCTAAATGCACTAAGTTCTCAATTATGCTACTCTTATTTTCAATTGTATATACAATGTATATAGTATTTCTAAGTATTTATTATCCTGAGGAGAATGATTTAAAAGGGTTAAGAATAATCAGAAGACATTTTACTTTTACTTCATATATTCTTGCAACTATTGGAATTTTTAGCTATATATCTCTTGCATAACATAGCAAAAGAATAACTTTAATAAAATATTATTTGTAAAAATAAAAAAATCATGAATCATATGCACTGTGTTTGGTCATCACTCACTTACCAAGGGAACATTTTCTCATAGTTACTACAATTAAAGTACCATAACTTCAAATGTCAAAAGGCATCAGCCAACAACTGCAATACGGACCACGAGGCCCCACCTGAGACCAGCAAAACTGTACAGTCAGCTAACATGATCCTCAAGGAACTCTTGGGCTTGTTAAAGATACATTCCTCTACAGCAGAAAGCACGCTTTATGTTTTATGTTTCAGTCACTGAAAAATAAACTGTTAAAAAGTAAAATGTTTGACTTAAAAGATTCTTAATGTTTGAAAAACTTAAATGGTTTTCAAATATGAAAGGTAATTGTAGAGAGAGAAACTTCCCACAATGCTAATTTTTAAAATGTGAAGCACAAAACCAAAATATTTCAGTATCTAAAGAAATAAAGGCAGGGCAGTTGTGGCACATGCCTTGAATCCCAGCACTCAGGAGGCAAAGGCAAGCAGATCTCTGTGAGTTTGAGGCCAGCTTGATCTACAACCAGGGCTGTTACACAGAGAAACCCTATCTCAGTTAAAAAACCAACCAACAAACAAACAAACAAAAAACAAATGAAAGAAAGAAGAGAGAGAGAGAGAGAGAGAGAGAGAGAGAGAGGGAGGGAGGGAGGGAGAGAGGGAGGGAGGGAGGGAGGGAGGAAAGAAGGAAGGAAGGAAGGAAGGAAGGAAGGAAGGAAGGAAGGAAGGAAGGAAGGAAGGAAGGAAGGAAGGAAGGAAGGAAGATCATTTATCTATTTTAAGGTTGAGGCCATTTTGTAAATTTTGGTGTTTTTCTTCTCTGTTCCACTTCTCATGTGGAGAGTCAGCCAAGTCCAGAAGTCTGAGACCTCATTTCCAGGGAGCTTACTCAGTCAAGAACAACATGAAGAAGAGGCCACATATGGCATGAGCTGACACTCCACAGAAGGCAGAACTTCCTGCTTCCACACCAATCGAGTCCTTCCCCATCACTGCTTCACAGTGCTCAGAACAACTTCACTGAGCCCTGTTGGCATTCCTCAGTGGACACTCCTGGCCCAGGAGTGACCCTAGCTCTCATAATTCCTCACTGCAAAGGCATGGTCTGAGGTTCTCTTCCTCATACTGTTATTAGCATAAGGAAGTACTTCTGTTGTCCTGGCAACCAGAAGTAGCACACTGTTGTGCCTGTTGCCGGTGATCCTGTTTTAGTTTCTGTTATTGCTTTTAGATCTGCAAATTTTGTGGTCACAGGAATGCAATACTTTCACTCCTAGTCTCTTTCTGTCTCTGTCTCTCTATAATTTATTTTTGAGTTTATTATATACACTTATTACATATCGTACTTTATTATACAAGGACATTTTCATACTGGTGTATATTTCTTTTAACCATATCTTCCCTCCCTTCATTAGTCCTGTTTCCCTGACTTTACCTCCATTTTCATGATATATGTACACACACACACACACACACACACACACACACACACATATATAAGGTTTTATATGTATTTATAAAATCTAGGCATCAAACATGAAAGAAAACTTACTTCCTGAAATTGGCTTAATTTTTGTGTCTGTCCCTACATGCCTAGATGATTCATTTAAATTCTCTTGACTTCATTACCTAAACTTCCCATGTTTCCATGAACTCCACTGGTGGTGTTCCTTCTTCTAGCAAACTCCTCATTTAAATTATCTCTTTGCTCAAGACAGCTGCTTGGCATCTTGCTTGTCCTTTGATGTGTCTGCCCAAGATATTCTGTTCACAAGACAGTCTCATTTTTGACGTTTCCTCATCTGCCTTTCTTTCTTTTGTTCCCAGCTAATATAACAACAATGCCCTTTATTATTATTGCTACCAGTGGTAAGATAGATAGGTCACATCTACTTTCATGGATGGAGACAGGGCCAGAGCCCATTTTTGAGAGATGTATATCAGCAATTCACTCAAGATCTACTGTTTGGAGTGACCTCTTTCACACTGAAGGTAGAAGTGGGATCGTCCTTCAAGCAGTACGTAACTGCAGATGGGTGGTGTATTCTGAACTGGACCTTGAGTTTTCCAGACATTGCTCTCCTAAGTGTAGTTTGTGGAACAAAGCCTCAACATCCCCTGGGAGCTTTGAGAAAAGCAAAGCTCTGGGATTCTCTCCAGTTTTTATTTCAAAAACTTGAGATGTCATTGTGACAGGCTTCCTGGGACTGCCAGTCCCACATGACACAGAGACTTAATATTCTGAATACTTGGCCTTAACTTATACTTGTTGTGCTGGTTTTTCTAACTTATTTTAACCTGTTTCTCTTCATCTATGTGTTGCCTTGGGGGCTTTTTACCTTACTTTCACTCTGCATATCCTACTTTTCCTGCTTCTTCTGAGTCTGTGTGACTGGCCTAGGGCATCTTTTCCTTTCTCCCTCATTCTCTCTTCCTTACTCTTGAGCCTACATTCCTTCTCCTACTTATTTTCTCTGTCTGCCAGCCCAGCCTATCCCTCTACTTTTTAGTTACTGGATGTTCAGCTTTTTTATTATATCAGTCAGGTACCTTAGGCAGGCTAAGCAGTGCATCTTTACATCGTAAAACAAATGCAGCATAAACAAGTGTAACATACATCCACATAGTTAAAAATGGAACATAAACAAATGCAATACACCTTTATATAGTGGAAGTAATATTCTGCAACATGTCTCATTGCATAAAATTTATCCTTTCCAGGGATGTGCTCCAGTGGTGCTTTCACGTCTTGACAGCGTGATAGAATATCACCACCATCTAATTCCAGAACATTGTCAGAGTTCCAAAAAAGAAATCCCGGATCCATAGAGTGACTTCACACTTCCCGGTCTCCTAGGCAACCGCTGATCTATTGTTTATTCTAGATATGTGATATAAATTTATATAAATTTCATTTGAGAGAAATCTTAAACATTATTTCCAATGCTTATTCATGTAATGCAACGTTATTGGTACTTTACTTTTTACAACTGGATGATATTCTCTTAGGAATCTACCACATTTTCTTTGTCCACTTCTTAGTTGATGGCCATTTCAGTTATCTTAACATATTTGCCCATTATGAATGATGCTACTATGTATTATGTAGATTTTGTGTACACAATTAAAAATTATTGTGCACATTCCTAGGACTGAAACTGCTTAGTAATATTTTGAACCTATGTTTAAGTTTTAGGACAGTATTCTGAGTGGCTGTACCACTGTCAATTGCTTTCAACAGTGAATGTGGCTCTGTTTACCCCTTTGTCTCCACGATTTTTAGCCTCAGCATCCTAGTTTCTTTTCTATCACTGTGATCGAACACCATGACCAAGGCAACTAATAAAATGAAACATCTAACTGGCCTTACAATTTCAGATGGTTACACTCCGTGACAGCAAAGCAAGGCATGGTGGCAGGAACAACTGGAAGCTTATGTCTTGGTCCCCAAACAGGAGACAGGAAGCACACAGAAAACACATCGGGAACACCCTGGAGCCTTTTGAAACCTCAAAGCTGGTCCCCATTGGCACACCTCCTCCAACAAGGACACACCTTTTAATCCTTCCCTAACAGTTCCATTAACTGGGGACCAAGTATTCAAATATAAAGCCTATGGAGTACATTTTCAGTCAAAACACCAGACAAGTTTATTGGAAATGTGACTTCGTTATAATGTAGACTGATCATTTCCAGGTAACAAATGATTTAATGCTTTTTCATGTTTATTGGTCATTTTATATGTTCTTTTCAAAAACTTCTATATAAATCATTTTTCATCTAGTTGTCTTATATTGTTGTGTTATCTATCACTATATGTTCTAAATGCTATAATATTACCAGACATATGTTTGTGATAATATTTGGATTATCTATTGACTTTCCTGCTAGAACCATTAGCAGTTTCATGATATCTGGTATGTTTATTATGTTTCTCTTGGTTGCTTACATGCCAGGTGTCATGCCTGAGAAACTATATCTCATTGAAAAGTTATGAAAATTTACTTCTATTCTCTTTGCTAAACATACTTCTTAAAATGTTCACACAGTCTATGAAATGATCACGTTTTTCCCTTCTTCCAACTCCTCTCAGATCTCCTTTGCCTCCTTTCCCACCCTACTTCATGTTTCTTAATTTATTCTCCCTCCCCCCCCCCCCTCTCTCTCTCTCTCTCTCTCTCTCTCTCTCTCTTCCTCTTTCTCTCTCTCTCTCTAAAAAGTAAAAAAAAAATGAAAACCACAATAGACAAAAAACAAAGTTTAAAAATTATATCCCAATACATAATTTTAATACAATGAGTTCCATTTAAAAGAAGATGTGTAGATTCCAACTTTGCCTTTCCATCCTTGTGTGAGAGCATCAGTTTTTGGACAGGCTAATTTGTCTAATTATATTGTCCTAACAGTGTCAGTCATCAATCGAAGTATGTAAGCTTGTTTTTGAATTGTCAGTTTTATTTCATTGATTGATTTGTTTATTTTTTGCCAGTCCCACGCTGCTTTCTTTGCTCTAACTTTACAGGAAGGTTTGGAATCAGAGGCATCAGTTCTCTAGTTTTGTTCTTTTGCAAAACTGACTTGATTTTAAAACTATTTTTAACTGGTAGATAGAAGCAAATATTTGCATATTAATGAAGAGGTATGTGAATTTCCCGTACATTGCATGTATTATATAATGTTAATGTAATCAAATTAAGCATCTCTCCTCCAGCATTTGTCACATTTTGTAGTGAAAACATATAGTATGAAGAGGCGGGCCACGTCCTGCTGCCCGGCTAGCTTAACCCCTGAAATAACCACACAGAAATTGTATTAATTAAATTATTGCTTGGCCCATAAGCTCTAGCCTCTTATTGGCTAACTCTCACATCTTGATCCAACCCATTTCTAGTAATCTGTATGTCACTATGAGGTCGTGGCTTACTGGGAAAGATTCAGCAAGTCTGACCTGGCAGTTTCATGGTGGCTCGGCTCTATCTGCTGCTTTCCTCCTCCCAGAATACAGTTCTGTCTTCTCTGCCTATCTAAGTTCTGCCCTATCAGGCCAAGCAGTTTCTTTATTGATTAACCAATGAAAGCAACACAAATACTGAAAGACCTCCTACACCAAAAGCATTCAAGATACTAGGCTTCTGAATTACATGGTACAGCCCTCACGACACCCTGAATGGGCCTGCTTTTGGAAGCTGAATTGCACAGCACATCGGTTGTTATGGGTGATTAGTACACAGCAGCACCATCTAGGGCTCTTCACTCACATCCAACACTGCTGTTCAAGATGACAGGAAGTCTTTGTTTCCATGGATCCATGGCTGAATTTTGTTCCATTTTGTAGATGTACCACTGTTCTCTCTCTTTAAAAAAAATGATTTTACATGTTAGTGTTTGTATGTGTATGAGCGCAGGGAGCAGGGAGAAGGAACAAGAGGGTGATGAAGAGGAAAGGAGAGAGGGAGACGGAGAAAGGGAGAAGTGGGTGTTGACCATGGGTCACAGTGCATGTGTGGATATCAGAGGACAACTTCCAGGAGCTGATTCTCTCCTTGTACCATGAGTTTTCGAATCAAACTCAGGCCCCAAGGCTTGCAGGGAATGTGCTTTTATTGCTGGGCCATTTCACTGGCCCTTATGTAAATTCTTTTGTCCATTCACGCGATGGATACTATGTCATTTTCATTTCTCAACTATTATAAATAGTGTTCCAGTGCTGAAGGCAGTGCCACATTCTCTCATGCTCAGCTGTCTCCTCTGAATGGATACCCAGAAAGGGGACTATTGGAGGATATGGCATTTCTATCATATACTACTTTGTACTTTAGTACTTTAGTCCCGTGGACAGTGGGGAAATATTCTTTCCTCCATAGTCCCATCAGTCTTGCTCTGCTTGGTCATTTTTAATAACAACCAGTTTTGTTTCTTCCATGTCCCCTGTATATCCATAAGTATTGCATTGGCTTGTTAATTTCTTAAAAACACATCCAGGATTTTGGTGAGCATTCTGTTGAATACAGAGCTCAGTGTGTCAACAAAACTGAGCCTTTCAGTCTATAAACATGGACTTTTTTACTATTGATCTAGTTTTTGATTTCTGCCAACAGTGGTTTAAAGTGTCTATTTAGAAGTCTTATGATCATTTTATTTTTATTACTACTCAAACACAGCTTAAATGCAGAAACCATTTAAAGACTCCCAGGAGTCTGCAATCCCAACACTAGGGAGACAGAAGCAGGAGGATCAAGAGTTCAAAACTAGCCTAGGCTACAAAACAGAACCCTGGCTCAAAAACACATTCAGACTTTAACACAATACAAATTACTTGATCTTCCTAAATTATCTGAGAATAATTATTCTTTAAATTTATTATTTAAAATTATTATTTTAAAATGATGAAAGTGAGAAATTGGCAAGGATTTTTTTTAAAGCAGTAATTTCTTCCCAAGTACTTCTATCTATTAAAATGTGGTCACTATTTTGAAAATGAGTTACTTTAAACTTGCCAAAACTCTACACAAGAAAATAAATTTTCTGCACAGCGGTCATTTTTGCTGCCTGGTCTTATGCAATAGAAGCAAGGTCATGAATGTTACCGGTAAAGCTGGAAAGGTCCGTGGGGAAAGTGACTGAGAATAGTTTCTGTCTCAAGCTTAGTCTTTTACTAATTTAGCAGCAACGGGTATAATGTTACTTGTGAGGAAAGAAGCAAAACCAAATCAATAAGTTCCTAACCCATGGTTCTACCTACATGCAGCCTCAGACCCCAAAACATTGCTTAAATAGTAGAAAATTAAACAAAAGTCAAATATTATTACAGGATAAGAAGGAACAGTCATTACTCTCTAAAAGGGGCAAAGAATTATAAAGTATGAAAACATAGTGCTTGAATTTTACTTACTTAAATGTCTTCACTGAATTGAGAATGTTCTTCAAAAGCTTCTAATTACTGATTTGAAGATTTAATATACTTTAGTTATTTGAAACCAGAGAGAAGCACCAGCTATAAATACACTGAGACTAAATAATCATCTTGAGATTGGGCAAATATTTAATTTATTTTGTTTTGAGAGGATATAATTATCTAAACAACATTAATTTTATACTTTTTGTAGATATATTCTTAAATTCTAGGATGTGTAGTATATAAATGATTTTGGAATTATAGCAATTTATTTTGCTTTTTTCCAAGGAATTCAAATCAGAGAAGTTACTTTCAATAAGCTAACAACTAATATTAATTCCATGGCTGAGCTTAAACCTAATCAAAACATTGTATATTTACTCTACATACATATAGGATAGTAAAAAAAAAAAGTTGGGAGAGCATAGCTATCAGTTAATATAGACCCTTCATAGTTCAGGTCAACTATAATCTCTGGGTGACTATTCAAACCATATTTACATTATACAGAGTAGATATATAAGCCAAAGACTTCTTTAAGTAAATGAGCCAAATGAAGATGATTATTGGATATGATAAAAGACAGACATTTTTTTTCATAGATAAGAGACTTACCTTAAAATTCTTAAAATAGGTTCACCTTCTTATTTAGCTTCTCTAGGATCATGAATTATAGGCTCAATGTTCTTTAATTATGGCTAGAATCCACTTATGAGTGAGTAAAGTATAACACATAACATGATTTTGTAATCAAATCTTGACTGCGTTCAAAAAGTGTGTGCTTGTCATTCACTTTGTCCACAGAAGTTCAATGCTCACATCTTTCTGTGCCCAATGCAATCCTCACTTGTCTGCATGGGCAATAAAATTTCTTGCATGAAACAACGCCCAATGGTCACAATAAAAAATTAGGGTGAATATAGTGATAAATTGTTGTAAAATACAATGTTCCTTTCGTTTTATGACTAGCTTTTGAGTGTGTCAAATGAATTCTTAAATAAATGAATGTCTTTTTCTTAAGAAAAAATCTTAAAATATGGGAAGTTCAGTTAACTCAAGTTCACTGAAGTTCAAGTTCTTTGGATTTGCTCTTCATAGGTTGGGCTGGCAGGCTCTTGTGCTAAGATGTTTCATCTCAGGGTCAGAAGATGCTTGCATGCATCCTAATGGGGTGTGATCTAGTTTATTCCAGGTAAATCATGTATGAACCACAGTCCTTTTTGCAATAACTAATCCCTGTTTTTGCACAGCTCCTATTCCCCTTGGTTTTGAAAGAATTCAAAGTTTTCATATGTAATATCTACACTAACACTTTTCTCTGTGTGTTATTAAAATAGTAGTTATATTAGTTAGTCAATTATGTTAGTTGGTTTTAATGTCAATTTAGCACAAATTAGAATCACCAGAGTTGGGGATGCACCAGAAAGATTATCCTGAGTGCTTTGATGATTATTAGATATATGCCACTGTGGCAGCAACTTCTGATGGCAGTTTAAGAAAAGGGAGCATGGTAGAAGGAAGATCATCTCAACTTTGTCTTGCCTTGCCTTTCCTATTACAACTCTTAATTTGCTCTGCTGCTGCTGCTACTGCTCCTGCTACTAATGATGAAGACAATTCCTTCAGAGATACCAGTATTTTAAAATCATTTCCAAGATTTCATCCTGGACTAAGGACCAGTAGTTCTCCAGGAACTTTCTGAATTTTTGTCACCAGATTGAGGCTGGTGGACTGAGCAACTACCAGCTGTTGACAGCCTGCCATCAGAAAGAAGCAATTATTGTGGGACTGCTCCCACCGCTGAGGCACTCAGTCCCAAGGACTGAGTAACTACTCAGTTCTCAACTCTTAGTGTGATTTTGTTGTTGAGTTAAATTCTTATTACCAGGCATTACATTTTGTATTACATTTTGACTTATGAAATTCTTTGTATGTTAACCCCATTGGTTCTGCTCCCCTAAAGAATTGCTGCGGGAGTACCTTCCGCTAGCACGAGCCCACAGTGCTGTGGGAGCACCTTCCGCTCCGTCAGCCAATAGCCGCTGAAATATCAGCCCACTGGGGCGTGGTATATTTCTCTTTAAAAGAAGAGCGGCAAGCCTCGGCTGGGCCTCTTGGTTCCAGTGCTTGGTTCCAGCTACTGCTCCCGGCTCCTGCTCCAGCAACTAGGCTCCCTTCCTGACGGTTTATGGTGTATGTAAGTTTTACCCCCCAAAATAAATACCCCTTTAAAACATAACTGGTGTGGGATTGATTCGCTATTAAAGAATCCTAACTAATAGAACAATAAAATCCAAGCACTATCAGTACTAGCCTGGAACCCATCCACGGGTCTGATGGATGCTCTCGGAGCACATCTTGTGGAATACTTGGACCATGCTGACCTCTCTGTGAAGTCAACAGTTGGTTCTACTAAGGAGCTGAGCAGGTAGGGAGAGTCAGAAATTTAAATAATTAATTACGTGCAAACTTCAACATGGCTCATGCACATGCTTTTTTGGGTTTTAGCCTGAGTTCCGAAGTACTTTTGACCAAAGCCTACAAACAATAGATTTGGGCTTGTTGTTGTTGTTGTTGTTGTTGTTGTTGTTGTGTTAGTTGTTTTGCTTTTGTTTTTGATCTATGGGCTCCTATTGTTCCACTGCTCCTTTTCCAGACTGGTTCTCTATTTCAGCTCATTAGTCTCAGAGATTCCCTTTGGGATTTAGGAAATTCTTGGGCTCCAATTTGCTTCCCTCTAATAGGTTAAAAGAATAAACTGGGAGTGGCTTACTGCTGGCTTAAATCTTCATGGAATCTCTTGTTTTGGGACATCTCTAGATGAGATGTAGTCACCATTTCTGTGTTCTGGAACACGTGCCCTGTAGATAGCTATTGTTTCTCATCTGGAGGTGTGTGAGCAGACGTCTGTTCTCCTTGTGTGATATAATTGTATTTAGGAAGAGTGCAAGAGCCAAAGTGTAGCTTCCCCAAACTCAGTCTTCTCCACTCTCCCCTCCCTAGCCACATTCCCTGCTTATATTTCTTGCAGCATGATAGGAAGTGGGAGGGAGACAAATCAAGTATTTCACAGTCTGTCTTCATGGAGTCTCCCCATGATCACCTGGGCTGGTGGATGATCTTAGAAAAGCCTAGCAGCTCTAACATCGCTTGTCCCTGTATGCACAGGTATCTTATTGGCCTTTCAGGTTCTCAGAAACAGAATCTACATTTTAACTCCGATCCCCAAATAATTCCTAAGATTGTCGAGACGCCATCTTGCCGCCTTTTTGAGCTGCCAGTGTTCACAGAAGCTAATTAAAATTAAAAATAAAACAAATGATTAAAAGCAAATGAAAACCCAAGACTGTACATGAAAAGAGGCCCCTGGTCTCTAAGCAAAATTCATAAAGTGCCAACCTAAATACATCCTGGTTATTTTCCAAAACCAAGATAACGAATTTTATTTATTAACAAATTTTAAGGAAGAAGCAAAGATTTACAAAGTAGAAAGGAAATTTCACCAGATGTTCAAGAAGAGTAAAATACCTACCCACTGGAGGGAAGTGGGAGGTGTTTGTGGGCAGTAGGAAACATTCGATGTGCTCAGGCAAAGGACCTGACCACAGAAATTCAACACATGATAGAATACTCATCAGAGTATAGTAAGCATATTCACAGATTTCCAGAATTCAGAGAAGTCTAGCCTAGAAGTACCTAGCTGAGGCAAATCCTGGAGAAACAACTCCAGTCAAAAACAAATGATTGCAACAGAAATGTTCAGGGCTTAAGATGAAAAGAAGAAAAATATGGCGGAACATGATGATACATACTTGCATTCTCAGTTACTCTGGAGGCTAAGTCATGAGGCGCACATGAACTTTGATTTAAGGGAACCTGAACAAGACTGGTTTGTTTGTTGTTTTAAGGCAGAGAAGTTCCCAGTGTAGGTTGTTGAATCACATTGCAGGGACAATGGCAGAGTTTCATACATGATCTATCAACAATTCTTCATCATCCTCAGGGGAAGTGGATATATTATCATTTGTTCTCTAAAAAATCATCACCAGAACTTCCTGGCTTAAAAGAGCAGAAACCTTGTTTCTGGCGACTTCTCTTCTCTACAAGTGGGGCTAGTTCTGGACTTCTGCTGGGATTAAAGATGGTGACTCCAGACTGGAGACAAGGAACACTGAAACCATCTAGGTGTGTAGGCCATGGCTTTTGGCTGGAGGCTTCAGTTCCTCTCTGCTCTCAAATCAAAACTCTAAGAGTCAGAAGCTATCGTGTCTTTTGTGACCTCATCTCTGATGCCCCACGCGACATTGCACTTACAGAAAACAAGATGCATTGAGTGTGAAATGGAAAAAACCTGAGCTGTGTGGTTCTCAATGGAGAGTCAGAAGATAATATAAACAACCCGCATCGCCTCGATATTATCACTGTTTCCACAGGAGCACAGATTCTCACCTTTTCTCACATTTACATGGACAATCAGAAATGTTGGTAGAACAGCTGGACTGGAACACTGAAGTCTGTCACCATGAATCTCCCCAAGAACAAAGAGGGGCGATGATAAACCAAAGTCCAGATTCAGTTGGATCAAGAAACAGCAGCAGATAAAGGAAAAACTACTAGCAATGTAAGAACATTATGATAAAACATTCTTATTACTGAAGATTTAATATATTATGAATTGAACAGATTTTAAAAATAGTCAAACACAGAGGAAATGGAATAATACAATAAAGTTGATTAAATATACTCATTTCATTTCCCAGATAATACACTTTTTATGTCCTTTTATGAATTATTTCTTAAAGTCGGTTAATAGTCCCACTATCTGATCATAACATAGCAAATTAAATTATTTCGAAATGATCAACTGTTTAATTAATTGAAAATAAAGCAACATACTCCATCTTGGCATCAAAGAGCGCACAAGTAATATTTCTGCTCTTTATGAAGCAATTAAAAGACTACTTATTATTAAGACCAGGAGACACGAATGAAAATGTGTTCAAGGAAAAATGTATATCCTTTCGGGCCTACATTAATAAAGTACATTAGAGATAAAACAGTTTTAACCTAAAATTAGTGAATAAAAACATGTAAAATGAGTAGTGCTAGCTATTATGAGATATTAAAGGAAAACAGCTGAATTCAATAAAATTAAAAATATATTAGAAAGGATATATAATAAAAGTGCCTTTTTTTATAATGATCTAGAAAACTGAAAAGCCTTTGTGTTTCTGATTAAAGAGAAAAGCTGCACCTAAAATAAGAAAGTGAAGGAAACAACCACATCATGTGAGAAGTTACAAGAATTATAAAATGAACCACACCAGTCACACACGAGGCCATTTGAAAACTTGCATAAACTATTATAAATTACTAGCACTGCTCTTTTTTAATAAGTGAAAATCCCAAATAGCTTAGTGCAAGAACTGGGCATTGTGATTAAAAGTGCACTATTACAAATGCAGACCCTAATATTCCCTAGTTAGAAATTCAGTCTTTGAGTGATAAGTAATCCACTCAATCGAAGCATTTCAAAATTCAGTAAAAGAGAAAAATCTTAGAAATAGACGAGACTATTCAGAAGAATCAAGACTCAAGCTAAGAAAATGTGCCCAGCAAGAGCTTCCAAGGTATTTATCCCCCACCCCCACCCCCACCCCGTGAGATCCGAAAATAGCTTCTTTAAGCTGGAGAAAGTGTAGATTCTGACCTGGATATAATTATCCACAAATTGCTCCTATTCAAGCCTCACTCAAGGCGTGGCCAGAAGCGCTTCCGTGCAGCAGTGAGGGAAGCTGCAGCTGCAAATGCAAGTGCTGAGCGGTTTGTCAGGTCGTCGGCCAGCGTATGTCTCAGTTCAAGATCCTGGGACGTGTTTTTATTTATCATTTGAAAAGATAGAAAGTATCAGTCGTTGATATTACTTGTACAACACACAGCTTTATATCCCTGTGCAGGATGGCCCAACAGCATCCCTTCCCAGCACACAATGGCACACCCAGAAACAGCAGAAGCGTTAAAGCAAGGATGGGCTTGAGAAGAGAGAGATGGCTTTGTAAAGAGTTGTGCAAAGAAGACAGTAACAGTAAAACAACTTCGACAGCTTTATCTCAGTCCTATGTTGACACGTATTTAAGGCTCAACACCTTTCATTTCTGATTAAATACACCTCACCAAGAATATAATTTGGATTAAGCAACAGGCTATAGACTAATTACCAAAGGTTTGCCTTCCAGGCTAACAAACAAAAATTTCAAAGTCCCTGGTAACAAAAGTAGCTTATCTATGGAGATTTAGTGACAATTTTTATAAACATGTGTGATGGCTTTTATTTACCAAATGTTTGGGAAAATGCCGAGGATTACATCTTAAGCGTTTATTTTAATTTAAATGAAAGATAGTTTTAATATAAGATAAAATGCTATGCTCATGGTCAGATAAAAACCGAACAAGTTAGACTAATGCAGAATTTAGCCAGTGTCCTGTTTTACATTCACACTCTATGTTGGTATAAGCTAAGTGCTCCATTCTGTCAGCTTCCCGTCAATAGTTCTGAAGGACTTACTCATCGGTTCCCTTCCATTTCATAAATGTGAATCCTCCAAAATGTGCCATAATTGCAATTTCACAGATCTCAGAATTAAACCACTGACATCAACTGCATCACCAAAATAAGGAAAACACATTATCATTATCTTGATAGCATATGTTATCTATGTTCCCGAAGTTTCACTGCTGTCATACAGCCTAGAGAAATTCTTGTACTTACTTTTCGAAAGAATATGGGCAAACATGGTCCTAGAAGCTATGCCTTACTAACAAATATTGGAAATCCACCAACAGTACTGCTGGCTTAAAAGGTGCAGGGAATAATAATGCAATGGAATAGCGTGCAATTGTTAAATAAAGTGTGTGTGTGTGTGTGTGTGTGTGTGTGTGTGTGTGTGTGTAGTGTGTAGCGTGCACTGTGGTTATTGTTGGGACAGGGCCTCACAAATTTCAGACTGGCCTCAAACTTACTATAGGCCTAGCCAGCCTCCCTCCCACCTCAGCCTCTCAAAGAGTACGAGAATCACAAAAATGAGCTACCACAATCAGATATTTTCTCAATTTTAATAAAATTTATAAAAATGTGATTCTAAACCAAACACCTATTTCAGGAAGCAACGTATTTCTGTAAACTAGGGGACATTAAATACAAAGTTCAGACAAAGGTCAGCAAGAGGAGAGTTCACAATTGGGAAGAAATACACAGGTGTCCAGTGATAAAACGTGGCCTTTAGCTTCCTGCCTTTGTCTCTCTCCTTCTTTCTCTCTTCCTTTCTTTTTCATTCTTTTTCCCAGTTTTCTTTTTCTTCAGTCACATTGCTCTTTATGTCCTTCATATTATCTATATATCATCTAGTATTTGTCTGTGTAATAGTCCTTAAAATAGTTTAAAGCATTATCTCTGTGGTAGATAAAATGGTTTGGGTGACATGGATCATTAAACTTTTATTTAGAAACTTTTTCAAATTATTTAATTTTAACCATGAAAGTGTGGGTTAAAGTTATGAGTCAGTGGTTAAGAACATTGCTGTTCTTGCGGAGGACCGGTGGGTTTGTTTCCAGCAACCACGTGGAGACTCACAACCTTCGGTAACTGAAATTTCAGTGGAAAGCTTCACCCTCTCCTGACCTCTGTGGGCACTGTGTGCAAATAGTGACTTAGAGGCCTGCAGGAAAACACTCGTGTGCATAAAAGAAAACATTTTAAAAATACAGGTCTTTCGTTCACATAAAGTTTCAAAACTTGCCTCCAAACTGGTGTGTGTGTATGGAGGGAACGGGTTGTTATGAAATGAAATTATTTCCATATTTACTTCCATTTATGTTTAAATAATTTTAGGAATGTATACACACACAAAAATCATTTTTTGTTTGCACAATTTATTGCATTTTTCACTTTTACTTAATATTACACAGTAAACTATCGTGTAAATTTAATTGTTACTATTTACCACAAGCAGCTTTACTTTTCTGCCTTTTTTTTTTTTTTTTTTTTTGACCTAGGGCAGGAGGAGGTGGGTGAACAGAATCAAAGGGTGGCCTCCTGGTGGCTTGCTCCTAACTTTTGCCTTCTAGAAGCCTCCTGACTGGAGCGACAGGCGGTGGGCGGGGCCTGGGGCAAGCTCCGCCCAGCCGCGCTCCTGAGCGGTTGCCCTGGCAGCAGGCCGTGCGTGGGTGAAGCTCACAGTGGGCCCAGCCTGGCGGCGGCATCTAGCCTCCTATGATCACCTGGCCGCAAGCTGGCAGACACTTACACACAGGCACACACACCCTTCGCTGGTCGCGCAGACTGGCCTGCTCTGCCGGAAGGGACACCATTCATTATTGGGGCCGAAGGCCTTGGTTTGGGCCAGTCCCAGGCCACAGAGAACAGGGGCTCTTACAAGACCAGGGACTCAGTTACTCTGAGAAATCCGGCTCCTGATCGCCTCTAGGACTAAAAGGTGAGATTGGTCCCCTACCCTTTGCCATCTCAACTCGCCCTTCTCATCTGTTAAAGTTTTTCTGGGTCTCAAACCTGAAGATACCATAGAAAAGCCCACAAATGTACGTTCGCCGTTGGGTAGGCTGAAATGAAACCCACAGAGGTAGTGATTATTCGTAGCCAGCTTGTCCTGAAGGGCTTGTCTAAATATTTTGCAAGAATTCTCGTTTCCATTTCATCCAGCCCCACAAAGTGACAACTGTTGTGTATCCCCAGTTCACAGATTAAATCACTAAAAACAGGCTATTGTAGTTAACGTGGATGCAACCAGTGGGGGAATCAGATGCAGAGGAGGGGTGATCACAGTAGACTCCCCTCTACTATGCTCCTCTGCCAAGTGCAGCTTCATCCATTTTTCTAACGGACCACCCCTATTGTGGGCCATGTGGAGAACTGAAAGGTCTGTGCATCTCCCCGTGCAGTGAAAAATGCCCTTGGAAAATAATCAGAAAGCTAACGGAAGGGGTGGGTATTTAAAATAGAATTTAAGGATATTTAGACTTCAAATAAAAGACTCAAGACAAAACACTATAATTACATGCCACTGTCTTCCAACCCAAAGACTGACTAGGGACCTGCTGAACCCATGATTAAAGCTTGCTTGAACCATGATGTCAGTTTTTGTTGTTTATGTTTGGGGGAAGTATTTTTGTTTCAGTAAATGGACTCAGACATTATCAAAGTGTCTGATTACAAAGCTCCTGCTCTCACAAATAAGGCAGGGTTGGTTCAGTAGAGTCACTTAGCAGCACCTTGTTCTATATTTCATATATATGTCTATATAAGTAGAGTATGACACCATACCAGAAGTAAGTTATGAATGCATCTGAAAAAAGTGTCAGTAAGCCATGCTGCAAAGGCAGATGGGTGACAGACCCCGGGTTTACTTGGAGACTGTTTATTCAAAGGTTTGAGCAAACTCCATTCTCTGGTTTCCTAGTGCACCACATGGAAGGAAGCAGGACACCAGTTTCTCAGCTATACCGTGCCTGAAATCTCAGAAGCAAAAGGAGAAAGGGAAGAAGGAGGAGGACAGGGAATGACTTGGTGTTATGGCTTTGATATTGATGTCTGCTCTCCTTGACCCCCATTTCAGCTGCCCTGTTACTGTTGAAGACCTTATCACCCACCACGGACCTGGATCAGACATCTCTTCTGACGTCTCAAAACTGGCTATCAGCTTGTATATCCTTTCAGCATGTCAAAGGGCTGTCTACTCTGCCTGACCAATGTGGAGCCCACCGTGAGCAGCCCATTTCAGAGACAGGTATCTAGTGGTTCAACCCAGAAACCCCGGAACTTTCTTTCATGCTTCTTCAATTCATGTAGCTTGAATCTGTTAAGTATTGAGAAAGTACTCATTAATAAGTGCATCCTTATAATTCAGGTTCTAGGGCATAGAGAAATAACAGTATTATAAATCTTATGTTCCTTGATGACCATATTCTAATGGGAAAGACAAAAAAAGCACAGTTTAAATATATTTCTTTTTTTTTTCAAGATAGATTTTTCTCTATGTAGAACTGACTCTCTTGGAATTCGCTCTGTAGATCAGGCTGGAATATTTAATATTTGCTCTTTTCATATCATAGTCAAAATGTGAAAAGGACTGCAAATACATAATAGATTCGAGTTCATGTTCGGCCTAGATACGGGGTGGGAGAGGGTCTTGGTCCTGCCTCAAAGTGATGTGCTAGACTTTGTTGACTCCCCATGGGAGGCCTCATCCTCTCTGAGGAGTGGTTGGGGGGAGGTGGGTGGAGTGGGAGGGGGAGAGGGAGTAGGAACTGGGATTGGTATGGAAAATGAAAAAAGATTGTTTAAAAAATTTTAAAAATATGAAAAAATAGATTCAAGTTCAGGGTATGTGTATTAAAATGTGTCTGTACTTGTAATTGCGTCAAGAATTGAGCTTAATCAGTGGATAAAGGGATGGATAGATATGAAATATCAAGCAAGTGTTGGTAGCTTTAATGGTAACCCTTAAGTAGTGAATGTATGGACATTGAACACACACTTTGCAATTTAAAAAAAAATCCAAAAAATTTGGGGTCAAAAGTGTGAATGCCTCTATCTGATCTACATTTTTAAGACTTTTTTCCTTGAAGTTGTCTGAAGAATAGAATAAGTAGAGAGACAAACTAGAAGTCTGGCAATGATTTGGCCTAGGACAACCCTGTAGAGTTGATGTCAAGATGTATACCAGCAGCAGAGGTCATGATACTTGCTGATGATTTTTGAGTGGCGGTGTCTGTGAAAAAGAAAAAAGAATGAAACGTAACTCTAGTGATTTGATCGGAGTAAGTGGATGGCTTTTGATACCATTATTGGAAAAGGGAAGAAATGGAGGTCAAGGTAATTTTATATATTCTGCAATGATCATGTTACTTTTTAAAAGTAAATTATTCTTTGGGAATTACATACATATACAGAATATATTATGACTGTATCCACCCTCTATTTCCCCCCTTCAGTTATCCCTGAATATTCCCCAACATGTTTCCCTTCCTGTCATCTCTTTTATTTTATTGTTTTGTATTTCACTTTGTCCAAATAATATTGACTGTGTGTGCACGAGCGTAGGGCCATCTGCTGGAGCATAGACAGCTTACCAGTGGTCACAACCGGAAAAAGAAAGGCTCCTCCTTTCTTAGCATGTATCAATTGGCCCTTGGCTATGACACGTTAGTGAAGCCCATCAGCTACAGATGGCTAATAGTCCTTTTCACTCCGGGGAGGCTAATAAAATTGAGAGTGAAGACTCAGACGCTGAAAATTTGGATAAAAGTAAGGAGCTGGCACTAGTCACAGGGTTCCCAAGGATAAAATAGAGTCCTGTGCTCTACCAAGACACTCCAAAAAGGAGATGTCAATCATAAAAAAACAAGGAGTGCCAGCTAAGAATAGAGTAGAGGAATGGGCAGTGATAAAGGAAGAAACAGGCAACGGAGCCTAACCTGGTTGCCTATGGAGACATGAAGAAGGAACAAAGAACAATGGTGCACTTCACTGCCCTAGAACATGTTGGTGAAGGAGCCAGATTGAGGTGGGGGGAAAGAATGTGTCTACTTGATAATTTTGTAGTAAAATAGAATTCCCTCCACTGCCCATGTTAGCTGGAGAAGGGAATTCACGGATTGCTGTGGAAGTAATAGGACATATGGCTAGCTGCTTGGTTCCTACCAAAGAAGGAAGATAGATTTTCTCATGCAACCTTTGATAAAAGGTGGGGGTGAGGTGGGCTTCTGACCCAGTGAGACCCAGGGTGCAGCTGTTGCCATCCTTTTGTCTTCATCCTTTGAGTGTATGCTTTCTGCAATAGCCCCAAGTGGCAAACCTCGCTGCTTGGTAGCCTCAGCATTAAAAGTCTTTCCATATGGTCCTACTAGAGAAAGCCAGCATCCCCTAGGGGTATACAGCTCAGCAATTCAATACACCTAGAGACAGATGCTTCTTTGCAATGGGACTTGACTAGGGGAAGAATGACAACCCCTACTTATAATTGATTTCTCATATGAAAATGATTTTTTTCAGAAAAAATATGAGCACCTTGAGCATATCTAGAAGCGGGGCCTACTAGTCATTCAAATGATTATTTTTCTAGAAAAATCATAAGGAGGTGAAATTACATGTTAGAGTGCTCCACTTAACATTGATGTTACTTATGAAATTTTTAGCTGTCTCTCCTCCATGTAGCTGACTGAGCCTCACTTAAGATGATGTGAAAATCATCCCTCCTTCAGGGGTTCCCAGCAAGTGTCATGGCTGGAACTGAAATGATCTGGGTAAGGTAAAAATAAAACCTGGGTCACCACGACTTAACTAGTGCTGAGTCAAAACTCCTGGAGTCTGGCACCAGATGAGTTTATTTTAGACATACTTAAATCCAGTACAATTTTGGGAAAAAAGTTTTCCTGGTTATAACAATCATCTGTGTACAATAAAATCAAGGCCATACTACATTGAAACTCTTTTGCAAAGTACATATGATCTCCACCATGAAGATGGGTTCTATAGCTTAAGGGCCAAGGATCTGTTGTGGTTTCTGAAGGATATAGTATTGAAGTCAGCAGGCTATAAAGTCCATGTGACATCTCCCCTAAGGGTGGGTTCTGTTGACTGAGAAAAAAAAATGCTACAGATAGGCTCTGTGGACAGATGAGTCTGTGATAAGCATTCAGGAGGATTCCTGTGATGTCTGGCTCTATAGATAGCAAAGGTCACCCAGTAATTAGCAATATCCATTCCCAGCCTTCTGGGTGGAAAACAGGTATTAATGTCCTCCTTGGAGAAGGCAACCCTGCGTGATTAACATTCTTGGTTTCTCCAACGCTGTCTGCGACCACTCATGTCTTCTCTATGCTCCTACCTTGTGGGCCTCACACAGCCCAATGGACTCATGTTCTTAGTGAACTTGACTAAACTAGATGTATATTTCAATAAAGGAGAAAGACCTGGTGTGGGCCACAGCTGGGAACCCATACCCTCATGCTGACAATACAGTTAACTTCACTTCCTTCATGGCAAATGTAAAAAACATCATGACAACGAGGAGAGGTTAAGTGTGACAACAAACCAGAATTAATTATGCTGGGAAAGCTGAAATAGTTTAATGTTATACCAGCTGCATATTTTTAAGTTACGTATAATTTTTCTAGTAGTGATTAAACTAAATCATATCTGTTTCAAAACTTCTTTTCTGAGCTTTCAAATACTGTAACTTAATGACAGTGACAGTTAACCTTTCTTTTGTTTTCCCTTTTGCTCTACAGTTTTTGTCTTAGTCCAGAAAGAATTATTAAGAAGTGAACGTCTAACATGGCTTTAGCAGACAAGAGACTTGAGAACTTACAGATCTACAGAGTTCTTCAGTGTGTTCGCAACAAAGACAAGAAGCAGATAGAGAAGCTGACCAAACTTGGATACCCTGAGCTGATCAACTTCACTGAACCTGTTGATGGACTGAGTGCTCTCCACTTAGCCTCGGTTTCCAATGACCTTGACATGGTTAGCTTTCTCCTTGGACTTGGTGCTCACCCTGATGTGCAAGACCACATGGGCTGCACTCCGACCATGAGGGCTGCGGAGCTGGGCCATGAGTTGTCCATGGAAATTTTAGCCAAAGCCAAAGCTGACATGACGATCGTTGATAATGAAGGCAAAGGTAAGACTTCAGCGTTCTAATCAACAGACGCGCTCACTTTGTAGTCAGAAAGCAAGAAAGAGACTTTCCCATCTCCTGGCCTTAGAAGGGAAATAAGATCTCAAGGAAAAGACTCAGTACCCATTGCTGTGCTGAAAGATAGAACTTCCTCAGAACATGCAACACCATAGGAATATCATAGGGAAACATGTTCTGAAAGCCACTCATTTAAAAACAGCTAGATAGAACTGTTGATGGTTCCTTTTGTTACTCTTTTTTTGTTTAACTTTTGAGACTGGGTCTCAGCTCAGGCTAACCTTGAATTTTATCATCTTGCTTGAAGCTCTCAGATAATGAGATTAGAGGTAGGGACCTCAGGACTGGCTTAGTAGATTCTTTGAGCATTAGACGTGCAGCCAGTATTTTAATCACCTTTAGTGAAGGGTGAAATCTTATTTAGATGGACTCATTCCTTACATTTTAGACCACGATTGTGTTAGAATTAGGATTTTAGGTAGATTTTTGTCTTGTCTGGTTCCCAGGTTAGTATAGAAGGGACTGCATTTGATATCCTAAAAAATCTATGGTAGATTTTGCTTACATGCCAATTGTAATGTCAGTTTTTAACAACTTGGAAATATAACTTGAAATACTACACATGGCTGTTGAGAATTATTGCATGTGTAATCCCACAGTATCTGTCTCAAAGACTTGATCTGGGGATTTTTAGTTAATTGAGATTCAGGTCATAGTTGAACCAGCCTCATGAAAATTAACAAGATAATTACAAACAGACTCAATATAAAATGGTAGATTGAATCAATTGTCCCAGAGGATTGCCACAACTACAAACTCATTGACACTGATCTGCACTGAAAAAATGAATCCCATTTTACATTGTTAATATTTTCTGACAGGAGGAAAACTTATTTCCTAACTCACCGCCAACTTGATATTTGATATATGACTTGCTCTAGGACCACATAGCAAAATAAACTTCAGATACATTGAGAGGTCAAATACAGTTTAAATTTTTAAAGACTGAAAACACAGCTGTTCAGGCTTCATAGAATAGTTGAACATGGTGGCCCACTGCCTAAAATCCCAACAACGTGGAAGCAGAGGCAAAAGGATCATAGCAGTTTGAGGTCAACCTGCTCTATAGAGAGAGCTTCAAGTCAGCCAGGTCTACATAGTGAGCGTCAGTTGAGCCAGGACTACACAGTGAGAGCCCACTCACCCCAATGCTTCGTTGAATGCCATTTTCTGAGGGGCCTTTCATAACCTATGGAATCATTGGTATGTTAAAAGTGGCACATGTAAAATTGATCCTACTGCTGAATCCATGAGATAACCATTGAATAAAACAAATTGAGGGAGGCCTCCTCCTTTATTCCTGCTGGGTCAAAGTCAAAACAATTTTGTGTGTCTATTTGACAATGAAGGAGTCATTCTACGTGACTCAAACACAGTTTAAGTTGTTTAGAATAAACATTGAAAAACACTGTAATGAAGAAAAGTTTTTTTCTTAATTTGGAACCTAGATATAGAAATCAAACAGAATATATCAGAATGAGATATATAGCATAAAAATCTAAAAATGTGAAGTAAAATTGGGAGCAAGGTCAAATAAATATTTACAGCAAATGCAACAGCCATATGGATAATATTTATGTTCATTCATATTTGTATTAAGTTAATAAAGTACTGGGAAATATGAACATATTTGGAAAAACAATAAGTCACATGGGAAGAAACAAAACATGAATTAAAATAAATGTAATGTGTCTTTTACACATAACCTTGTAAGTTTAACCCAAGACCCCTGTCTTTGCCTTCTTTGGGAACCTTTTTTGGCTTGCCCACCCTCAGCTGGGAGGGCACCTCTTTTTTTATTCCAGGATAATCTCTGACATTGACATCCTGCTTCCTGGTTCTTGAAGTTTGACTGACTACATGCTATTTCTACAGAACAAGAAAACAGAATATTTAAATGGGCCATTAAAATGATATGACATAGGCTGTAGGCTTTGAGCTCCGAGTTACAAAACCCATCATTGCAAACTATTCCCTTAACAAGCACCTCAGGGCCTTGCAATAAATTTAAGTCTAGTATTAAATTCAGAGTTTGATTTGGTTTGGTTCTCTATTATGTTGCTTTGGTCAGCTCTTCCTTTTTAAGTTATATTTCTTTTTGAGATTACAATGTATTTACAGCATTTCTCCATTCCCTTTCCTCCCCCAGACCATCCTGTATATCCATTCCTGCTCTTCTTCAAACTCATGACCTCTTTCTTCACTAGTTGCTAGTGCATGCATGTATTCTTAAATATAATTTGTTCAGTTCATATGTTACTTGTATGCATGTTTTAAGGGCTAATCATTTGACACTGTGTCGGGGGAGGCTGCTCATTTATCTCCTGGCCACCCAGATCTGAAATAACCACTCAGAAATTATATTAATTACAACACTGCTTGGCCTATTAGCTCCAGCTTCTTATTGGCCCATAGTATTCAGCAGACTTTTCCATGAAGCAGGAAATTTGAAGATCTCTTATGCCTTGCATTGGCAAAATTCATCATTTGCTTTCTTCTGTGTCCTGCAGAACATCTGGCAGACTCTTTCATGCAGCAGGAACCCTGAAGGACTGTCTCACCTCTTTTGGGCAGCTTCAACAGTCATTTCTCTGTGGGTCCTGCAAGTCCAGTCAACAGTTCAGGCAGATCACCAATTGGTGTGCACTTCCTGGCGAGGATCATCACTCTTGCTTGCAGTTTTCCAGTTACCGGTAGTTCTTTTTGCAGGATTTAAGCCTAGTGGGCTTTTCCCCATCCTCTTTGGCATGTCCATTGGTGTTTTCCAAGTTCTGCTCATGTTTGGAGAGTCACATTGGTGAGACTTTATGGGTGTAGTCGCTATTACTAGGAGACACAATATCACAGCAAGCTCCTTGACTCTCTGGCTTTCAGGTCTTACTTTCTGTATATTTTTGTATATATCAGAAAACTGATTTTTCTATTATTAACTGTCTTTGACTGCCTCAGCATCCAGATATCTACTCCCTTCGCGTTCCTGTATTCCTTCCTTCTCAGTTCTTCTGTAGTCTGGGGATAAAACCCAGGATCTTGAGTAGTTAGACAAGTGCTTCATCTTTGAACTTTGCTTTTAGCCCATATTTTTTCAAATTTCTGAGTAATCCCATTTTAGGTGTCTCTTCTTATATAAAGTATATTTAGGGTTTTATTGTATATGTAACTTCACTTTTAATAGTGTAATTTTATCTACCCTGTATGTGTCTTAGTACCCATAAATTACATTTTGGAACTGTCATTTTATATTATGAAGTTACAGTGTGTGTGTGTGTGTGTGTGCATATACAGTATCCATGTGTTCTATGTGTTGTTTCATATTCTAGGTTTTTTCTTTATTTTTATAAAACATAGGTTTTTACTTTACTTAATGGCTAAGTTGATTTTGGAACTGTCATTTTATATTATGAAGTTACAATGTGTGTGTGTGTGTGTGTGCATATACAGTATCCATGTGTTCTATGTGTTGTTTCATATTCTAGGTTTTTTCTTTATTTTTATAAAACATAGGTTTTTACTTTACTTAATGGCTAAGTTGATAGCTTTCTGCACACATGAAACTGTTACCATCTCCAGCAGGATCCATTGATTCTATTTGTGAAGAATCATGATGGTACAGGAACCTCCCGCCACTCAGTCTTATGTTATAATCACTTAGCTCTCCAGTGAATCCCTTCATCCTCTCCATTAATACTTCGTTGTTTCTTTTATCTCGTTAGATTCTTTAAGTATCTTGATTTCCAGCAGAAGATGGAAAAGTATCATATTCTTATGCTATGTACTATTCCCTCTTCCAAATTTTTGTTACATAATCTCCACATTATAACCAAACGGTCTGTGTCTACCTAGAACTCCTCCAGCCACTTAGCTGTAGTTCTGTGACTGAAGAGACAGCAGAGGCTCTTGAGCACACTGCTGGCCCATCTGTAGACTCGGATTTTATATGAGGTCCTTTAGCCCACTCATTTGGCTTTCTCTCACTGATGTCTTATATCCTTAGTCATGTGTGTGTAAGTGCTGGTTTGGGATATAATCAGCAGCTTGACTAGATAGAAATTATTTGTTTTCTTTTTCTGTGACATTGTAGAGTCCCTTTTAAAAAGATGACCTTGCTTAAGATGTCGCCATAGAAACTTCTGGAAATAGCCTGGCTGCACATTAGACAGGTGTTGAGTTTTTTCCCACAAGACACTTCCTTCACCTGGATTTACCTCATGTTTATTGTTCTTAAGCAAATTTCCCTGAAGTTTGGTCTTCCTTTCTCATCTTTGGATTCAGATTTTTCATTCACAAAATTGTCATTGTAGCACAATGATTTTCCTGACGTGTTGTCTTTTGTTATTAAACTACATGTCAGATCATCTTTGCTTCTCTTTTTGTTACCTCTTACAGTTTGGTGACTTTCCTCTGCCTTTGACCACAGTTAGGGCAGGCTCTGCTCTCTCTTTTCCCACTTCTTTTTTTCCTTTTTTTTTTAATTAGATTTTTTTTAAAAAAAAAAAAAACAATCCAAATTCCCACTCCCTCCTCTCCTCCAATTCCCTACACACACCCTCCCACCCCACCCACCTCCAATCCTGAGAGGGTAAGGCACATTGCTTTGTGGAAAGTCCAAGGCCGTCCCTACTACATCTAGGCTGAGCAAGGTATGCATCCAAAGAGAACAGGATCCCAAAAAGCCAATATATGCAGGAGAGATAAATCCCAGTGCCCCTCTCAGTGGCCCCTCAGGCTACCCCAGCCATACAACTGTCAGAGGGCCTTGTTTGGTCCTATGCTTGTTCCTTCCCAGTCCAGCTGGAGTTGTGAGCTCCCATTAGCTCAGGTAAACTGTTTCAGTGGATGAACCATTTATGGTCTTGACCTCTTTGCTCATATTCTCATTCCTTCTAATCTTCAACTGGACCTTGGGAGCTCAGTCCAGTGCTCTGATGTGGGTCTCTGCCTCTGTTTCCATCTGTGGTGTGACAAAGGTTCTATGGTGATATTTAAGATAATCATCAGTCTGACTACAGGGCAAGGACAGTTCAGGCACCCTTTCCTCTATTTCTTAGGGTCTTAGTTGTGGTCATCCTTGTGGATTCCTAGGAATTTTTCTAGAGCCCGGTTTCTTACTAATCCTAGAATGGCTCCTTCAATCAAGGTATCTCTTTCCTTGCTCTTATATCTGTCCTTCCCCCATCTCAACTATCCCATTCCCTCAAGTTCTCCTCAATCATCCCCTTCTACCGGCCTCTTTCCTTTTTCCCCTACCTTCTACCTCAGGCCCCATGCTCCCAATTATGTTAGGAAGTCTTGTCAGTTTCCAATTTCCAGGTGTGTCTATATATGTTTTTCTTTGGGTTTACTTTATTACTTAGCTTCTCTAGGATCATGAACTATAGGCTCAATGTCCTTTGTTTAGAGCTAGTATCCACTTATGAGTGAGTGCATACCATATTCATTTTTTTGGGTCTGGGTTACTTCACTCAGAATAGTGTTTTCTATTTCCATCCATTTGCATGCAAAATTCAAGATGTTATTTTTTTTTACTGCTGAGTAGTACTCTATTGTGTAAATGTACCACATTTTCTTTATTCATTCTTAGTTGAGAGGCATCTAGATTGTTTCCAGGTTCTGGCTATTATAAATAATGCTGCTATGAACATAGTTGAACAGATGAAGATCCTTTTACTGCTTCTAATGTGACTTTCACTCTTTAATATCGTTCCTTGAGTCCTGCTGTCTCAATCTTGTCTTTCTGTCTTCCAGTCTCTTCGGTCCTTTTTGGTATGTCTGTCTTCGCGTTTTTATTATTGAATGCATTTTAGTTTCTTTGCTAATATAAAAACAGGCTAGCCAATCATTTTCATAAATTGGTTTTTAAATAATGTTCTTTTACCTACTTTTATTATCCATTTCCCTATCTTTCTTTTTTATAGGTGTCTTTTTCATAGGCCATATACCTTTTTCCTTGGGGCTGTTGTTCATTTTTGAATAAAGCTCCTTTTGGAGGTGAACTCATGACAAAGTCAGTATGGAGTCGAACATTTATTTACCTCCTACTTGCTTACCACCACTCTGTTAGGATTGTAACACTATCTTGTGTATAGTACACTTTTTGAATGTAGTATGTTTATATAGGGTGTGTTATAGGGCCCAAGTGTGAAGATTTAGAATTTTCCTCTTTTGGGTGGAGCAAAGTGATTACCATGATGGGCAGAGCAGCTTTGGTTTTTCTTACGGCTATGATAAGTATGGATTCAAATGGAATTCAGAATACCCAAAGAATTTCCGGCTCACATACATATATACATACATACATACATACATTTGTGCATGTATTCAAATATTACAGATTTAAATATATGTAGATTAATATATAGAGAGAAATTTTTAATTTTTCCTTTTTTTAAGATTTTAGTTTAATTTAATTATAATGTTTCTCTCTTCCTGTTTCTGCCTTCAAACCCTCCCATATATCATTCCCCCACTCTGCTTCAAATTTATGGCCTCTTCTTTTATTTATAAATTATTAATGTATGCATATATGGATTTATATATATGTATGTGTACAAATATGCATTACTAAATATAATCTGTGGAGTCCATACAATGTCACATGTATGTATGTTTTCAGAGCTGGCAACTTGGCACTGAACAAGGAATTCTCACGGTGGAACTGTTTTTCCACAGGTGTTTTGTTTTACTGCATTTTACCCACCAAGCGGCATTATCGCTGTGCGCTGATTGCCTTGGAACACGGTGCAGATGTCAACAACCTCACCTACGAAGGAAAGCCAGTTTTCCTCAAAGCTTGTGAACAAGCGCATGATGTGAAGGATATGTGCCTGACATTCTTGGAGAAAGGAGCCAATCCTAATGCTATCAACTCAGTATGACTATCCCTGTGATTAATATTTCTTTATTCTACTTTATTACACAGTCACGTGGTTGGGGGTGTTTGTGGTGGTGGCATTTTTGTTTCATACTTAATCATGGCAAACTTGGGGCCCGGCATAGTGGCACCTGCCTTTAGTTCTAGCACTTGAGAGGCAGAGGCAGGCAGAGCTCTGTGAGTTCAAGGCCAGCTTGGTCTACACATACTATGCCAGTCCTATACATATTGAGACTCTATTTCCAAACAAATAAATAAGGAAAAGGCAGGGATCGGGTGATGAAAGGGAGACATGGTAAAAATTGTCCCGTTAGCTTGTTCATCTCCACACAAAGTCCTGAAGATGATATACTTTGTCTTTACATCGCTATCATTCTATACTTTCTTTTCTGATTGTGTTTGGAAATTGATCCCAATTATTCATATTGTCAGAATATCACTATAGCAAACAGAAAGGATATCATAGGTACCCAATAAAATCTATCTCCATAGAAAGAGAATTTTTTTGCCTCTTATGTATTGATTCCTCTCCTGAGCTGGCTAATTTGGGCTTTTCAGGTTTTGTAATTATCATTTCCAGACATTCAAAAATGGATTTTTTTCTCATTAGAAAACAAATGCTTCCAAGTTTTAACATGCTGCCCCCTTCTTTTTATACTCTGTTTTCTATGTATAAATAAATATGCTTTGATTTCATGACATTCTTACTGGGATATGCAGAGCAACCTTGACTCTGGCTTTCAGATTCCTTTTCAGACAGTCACACACAGTGCTGACTGGATGCTTCCTCCTTTATAGGTGAAACCAATAAAAATATAGACCATTAAACTTCTTCGCATAAAGCCAAGACCCAGTAAACTGAACCCAAGTTTGTGTTGAGTATGGTTCATGCATAAAAATATCAACATCATTTGATCTGTTTCATGTCCAGTCTACAGGGCGCACTGCTCTGATGGAAGCATCAAGAGAAGGGGTGCTGGAAATAGTTCGAGGCATATTGGAAAGAGGAGGTGAAGTGAATGCATTTGACAATGATAGACACCACGCTGCGCATTTTGCTGCCAAAGGAGGCTTTTTTGATGTAATAATTGTTTTTTGCTTTAAATTTGACTGTTAAAGACTTCTTTCTTTTCTCCCACTCTCTTTGTTTCATGTAGGTTACACTAAGGCGGGTATGTTTTCTAAGATGTTTCTGTTGCTTTATCTTCATTTTTCCAAATATAAAAATTTAGTCTGACTGCATATCCTAGTTCTTTGTAATTTTATGCATTTACTAACTTTTCTGCATATATTTGCTAACTTACTCACTGAATAGTACTAGTATTACTTCCCTATGTAACTGACTATGACACTTAAAATCCCTGCCACCCAGAACAATGCTGCATTATCCCTCGGATGGCCACTGATGCCTGGCTATTTCTGTTATCTGTGACAAGGCTGTTTGATAGAACTTTGGGCAATGATGAAAACCCTCTCTATTTCAGCAGCACATTTAGCCTATATATGGCCTTTGAGCAGTTTAAATGTGTCTAAGAAGACTAAAGAATTGAACTTTAAAATTTCATTTCAGTTGGAATTTTCAGCAGCCACATGTGGTAATAGACAATAGATTGGACAGCAGAGATCTGACTGCCAATCTTTTTGTAGTAATGAGCATTCTTATTTTTTCCACTCCCTTTTTATTGTGCAGATATTGAAGCTTCTCTTTGCCTACAATGGAGACATGGGGCTGATTGCAATGAACGGGAATACACCACTTCATTATGCTGCGATGGGTGGCTTTGCAGACTGCTGTAAATACGTAGCTCAGCGAGGTAAAACTGCCTGGTAGCTCATAAATGACTAGAGAATTCAGCGCTCTCACTTACTCTCTACTTAATTTTCAGTCCCCAGCAATCCTCACCCTATGTAGGATGAAAGTAGAATGTTTTTTCTCACACACTTGCCCACTGAATTATGACTATAGTACTAAATTCGAGGAATTAAACCCAAATCCAAAGGGATTTGATTGTCATGTGTTAATTAAATATTAACATGCTTATAGTTGATTAATATTCATATTTTAAGAGTCCCAACATCAATCTCAAGAAAGAAAAACATTGAAACTAATTTTATTTTATTTGAAATTTCAATCGGTTTTTAAAATGCATGTCAAACTAAAATAACATTTCTGGGTAAATTGTAGTTATAATGGAAATACTTTCTGGGAAAGAAAATAAAATGAAAACATTTATGGACTCTTTTCAGTGTAAACAACACTCAACATTTAGATTTTCTCAAAGCTAGAGAACAGGTGATCGAGTGCACACTATGCTTAGAAAACCCCTTTCCGTGAAATACTGACTAGTTGGTTGAACATAGATGCACTCCTTGTCAGTTTCCCACTAACTGAGTGTACATCTAAAGCTTAATTCCAGTAGAGACGGATTTGCACTCAGTTGAATTTTATGTTTTTTCTAGTTTACGAAAAACAGAAAAATTTCATACAGCTGTATATTAATACAGTTTTTTTTCTTTTTCATTCCTCCACAACTAAATTTTAGTCCTTCACTTATATGATTAACAACATAGTGGACCCGGTTTTGCTTTTGTGAGCCCATAATTTCTCCCAATAATAAGCTGTTTAGCGGGGAAAACTCCCCATGCAGTTCTTGCCCAAACCTGTCTAGTTTCATTTTTAAATCTGCCACTGTCAGGATTTTATTCTGGCATTACAGTTGTAACCATGCAGATTTCTAAACATTAGTGATTTTTCAAGAACGAGTCAATCTTAATCACCTTTAATATGTTGAATGATTTCCTTCTGTGACATGTCACCATACATGCACTCCACTGATCATGTATCTTGGGATGCAATACTGGGACGCAACCCTGAGGAGCAAAGGGCCAGAGCTAAGAATGAAGGCCTGACCCCATGAGGGGAGAAACAATCCAACTTCCTGGACGAATCCGAGGATGTATTTTTAAATTGAATGTCTGAAAATGCCCTGAGATCTGTGGAATATTTGGAAGTTCAAACAAGATCAGAGGGACTGCTGGTCCTTTAGCCACTAAAAGGTTTTCAAAAGAGGGGCAAGCTACGGTGTGTTTAAAATCTCTTCAGCCTCATTTCTGGGGTGAATGCGAAGGAAGATAGTCAGGTGAATGCAGGAGCGTGTCTATAGCACGCCCGCGCTGTGGTGTTTCTCCTGGGACTGTCCCAGCCACCCTCCCAGGAAATGACTGTTCTTAACTGTCCAGTGTAAAACTGTCCGAACCTCCATTGTCACATACCTCCCTGAGGTTTCCTATTGCTATTAAGTTTATTCGCTTCAGTATAAATATATATTTTTGACAATTTTAGTAAAGAATTAACTAAAAACTATTGCTGATAGTTTTCTCCTTTTTTCCTTCCCTGTTTTGGGGAAAGAGGGTTGCTTAGATTTCTAGGTGTCATCTCTCTTCTCTTCTAATACATAAAAGGTGGAGAATGCCTGGAACCCTGAGTTCTGACAAGGCTAGCATCTTTGGCATCTTTCTTTTTGCTAAGAAATAAGGATTCTTATTAGAAATAAGAAATAAGGATACACAGAGTGACCTGTATGCTTTTATTATATCATATTGGCAAAACAGCTGCCTAGTCTGCCTCTAGATTAAAAAAAAACAATATTTTCATGGATTGACTTATTTATGTAATGGATTTTTAATATCTCATTCTTGAGATATTAAAAAATATTACAGCCTTCTTGGTAGCAATAAACAGATTCCTTGATATAGTTACACATACTCAGACTTCTTAATTTTTATCTTATTACTTTGAGCAAGAAGGTAAAATAATAAATTTTAATATTTATCTTGTATACAAACACAAGTCTGGAATGCTCAACTTTGATTAAACAATTTAGTTCTTCATCTGTTAAGGTTGTTTGCATGGTCTTACCACAAAACAGCCAATTAGTATAAATTACCTTCAATTAATGGAGAAAATGTGAAATATTGTTTATTTAAGCTTGCAAAATCTTTTGTATAAAATAAAGAACCAGGCATCCTGCTGTATTCTGAACTGATGGAATCCTGTGCAAGCTTTTGGCTCCCGAGTCTTATTACTGAGCTCCAGGACACTCTCCCTCTGCCTGTTAGCATCATCTCCCCCACAAATACCCCACTTGATGATATTTGTTACCTAAGTTATCTACAGATGAACAGATACATACAGTAAGCTTGTCTCTCAGAATTCACTCAAGTGAGGCTCTCAGGAAAATAAATTGTTGTTTGTTTTGGTAATTACAATGGCTAAATATGTTCTTTCTACATCAGTTTTAAGGACACAACATCTGACTGCATGAACTCAAGAAAATAGTTGGGAGTGTCATTTTGTGGGGGCAAGCAGACAACTTTAGCACATTCTTAACAACGATGCTTCTTTTTTAGGATGTGACCTAAAATGGAAAAATTTGGAACATAAAACACCCCGGGCTGTGGCAAAAGATGGAGGCTTCAAAGCTGCAGGCAAGGAGATCCGCAGAGCAGAGAGGACTGCAGCGAAGCTCGCAAAGCCTGGAGTCAAAAACCCTAACCCACTCTGGGCCCTCAGGCTGCACGACTGGTCCGCGGAGCACGAGGCTTTCCTTCGGGATGCCTTTGCCTTCGTGGACAGGGGCGATGGCGTAGTCAGCAAAGAGGACTTTGTGGTGACCCTGGAGGAGAGGCAAGACTTTGCCACCTCTGAGCAGTTGCTTTCCATTGCGCAAATGCACGAAAAAAGCCGGGGAGGCGGGGTCAACATTAACGAGTTCTTTAAGGGAACCAAATACTTAAGTAAGTCTTATGTCTTGGGATCTTTCGGGCCTAAGAAAAAGAGAAAGGGTTTGGGCAAAAAGCCAAAGAAAGGCAAATTTGTTCTGCCTCTCCCGATCTGCACCATCCCGGAGAACGCCTTTCCGAGGCGGACAGACGGGGGCCCGCCCTACTACATGATTGAGGCCTACCAGAACGTCACCGACAGCAGCAGGTTCAACCGGGACCACCCTCCTGAGCACCCCATCCAGGACGATTCCGAGTGGTACATCGATGATCCGGGGAAGGTCTTCGCAAATATTAATTTTATCACCAAGGCAGGAGACCTGGCCTCTCTGAAAAAGGCTTTCGAGGCAGGAATACCCGTGGATATGAAGGATAGTTCTTACAAGACGCCGCTCATGACAGCGTGTGCCAGTGGCAACATGGATGTGGTCAAGTTTCTTCTTGAAAAGGGGTATGCTTTAGGTTTTTGGGTTTTGTCATTTCCTTCCCTGCAGTGGACAGCCAATGACCTGACGAGGATGCAGGCAAGGGGGTGGGACGCATGGGGCTGTGAGTGCACAAAGACAGTAACCCATCAAGATGATCACAAAGGGAGGGCAGACACTCTTCATTCTGGGTTGGAAATGTCCTCTAGCTGCCGTCTCTTGCTTCTTACTATGGATGGGACAACTCAGCTTTGCATTAGGGCCCTATGCAAGGTGAGATGGTGTGGAGCCACATCTTAATCTTCCTCTTCTTTTACGGAGGACCACAGCAAAGACAAGAAGAACAGCTGCCAATGACAAAAGACAACAGTCAGGGTGACAGGATAGCCCTACCTCTCCATTTCCCCTCATCCATCTCCAGACAGCAACACTCGCCTTGCTTCATTGTTCCTTTAAAGCGTGGTCTTTTCATTTCTCTCTTCAAACTACAACCATTGTGGCATTTAATTGCTGCTTCTGCGGCAATTAAACTGCGGGAAGCAAGTTTCTGAACACTTGAATCCCTCCGGTTTCCCCAAGTTTACAATTAGCGCTAAAAGGACCAGCTCTAAAATCATTGATGATTAAATGAATTAAAATATACAACGCTCTTATCAGCACAATTATTGCAAATATATGAGAAAGACATTTAATGTTGTTATGGTGTTTCATGTCAACGGTACTCATTTGCATATTATCAAAAGGCAGAGTAACTAAAAAATAACTTTGGGGCAGTGAAGTTTTAATAAGGACTAAAATTTTAAATAATACATTATAGTGCTTAGATTTTAAAATAATGAACATTCATTTAAACTTCAGATCATGTAGAGACAGTAGAAACAAAGTAGACTAATACAAATTTTATCTCTTTGCTCAACTTTATTTCCAATGAATTTAGAATTTCCCTTGATTTTAATCATTGCAAAAACACCACCTAAGTGATTTTTTAAGACAAACATATATATATTAAACATAAATTAAGGCTGCCAAATAATGCAAAACAAAAGCATTTGGGGGCATATTAAAACATAAGAAAATTTACATAGTTTTACTTTTCTCAGGCCTCTTCCAATTGATAATTTTTAAAGAGGGAAAAGTTGCATGAAATTCTTTACTTTGATTCTTTTAAGTTCCAATGTTTGGAATAACTGAAATTCTTAATTAGTGCATCTGTCGTATTATACAGGGCGAATGTTAATGCAACAGATAATTTTCTGTGGACTCCACTTCATTTCGCATGCCATGCTGGCCAGCAAGACATTGTTGAACTACTTGTTAAATCTGGGGCTACGATAGATGCTCTGTCAATCAACAACTCCACTCCTTTAAGTAGAGCCATCGAAAGCTGTAGACTGGACACTGTAAAATACCTGCTTGATATTGGCGCTAAATTCCAGATTGAAAACAGAAAAGGTATGCTGTGTTCCTGATGTCTGGGGAGGGGGATTGGTTTTAGATTCCGAATGTTGTTGATTTTGTTGTTGTAGAAGCCCTTGTTAAATGTCGGGGAAGCATGTCTGTTACCTAACAATTTTTAAATCATTGGTTTAATGGCTACACTCCTAAGGCCTGCAATACTTGTGGGCTGATATTTTTTTTTAAGTAGAGTTAAATAAAATGGGTAGTAAAGTGAAAATAACCATGAACTATAAGCCCAAAGTTCTTTTTATTCCTAAGGGCCAAATAACAGAAAGTTTTCTATTATATTAGAGTAAGTACTTTTTTCTTAATCCTTGGTGTATGCTTCAATTGGATGATTACTGAAGAATACATTAGTTACAATGGATATGGACCAAAAATTACAGAAATATATTGATAAGTCACATGTTTAAACATACATAAAATTATTTGTATATACACTGATTAAACTTAGAATATCATTATTTTTGTTGATTTTTATTGAGCTCTACATTTTTCTCTGTTCCCCTCCCTGCCTCTCCCCTCCCCACTTCCACCCTCCCCTAAGGTCCCTGTGCTCCCAATTTACTCAGGAGATCTTGTCTTTTTATACTTCCCATGTAGATTAGATCCATGTAAGTCTCTCATAGTGTCCTCATTGTTGTTTAAATTCTCTGGGATTGTGGTTTGTAGGCTGGTTTTCTTTGCTTTATGTTTAAAAGAAACCTATGAGTGAGTACATGTGATAATTGTCTTCCTAGGCCTGGATTACCTCACTCAGAATAATGTTTTCTAGCTCCATCCATTTTCCTGCAAAATTCAAAATGTCGTGTTTTTTTTCTGCTGTGTAGTACTCCATTGTGCAAATGTACCACATTTTCCTTATCCATTCTTTGGTTGAGAGCATTTAGGTTGTTTCCAGGTTCTGGCTATGACAAACAATGCTACTATGAACATAGCTAAGCACATGTCCTTGTGACACGATTAAGCATCCTTTGAATGTATACCCAAAAGTGGTATTATTGGGTCTTGAGGAAGGTTGTTTCCTAATTTTCCAAGAAATTGCCACACTGACATCTAAAAGGGTTGTACCAGCCTAAATTCCCACCAGCAATGCAAAAGTGTTCCCTTTTCCCCACAACCACTCCAGCTAAGTTGTCATAAGTGTTTTTGATCTTGGCAATTCTTACAGGTGTAAGATGGAATCTCAGAGTTGTTTTGATTTGCATTTCTCTGATGACTAAGGATGTGGAGCATTTCCTTAAGTGTCTTTCAGCAATTTTAGATTCCTTTATTGAGAGTTCTCTGTTTAGGTCTGTACCCCATTTTTTTTATTGGGTTATGTGTTCTTTTGGTGACCAATTTCTTGAGTTCTTGGTATAATTTGGAAATCAGACCTCTTTCCGATGTGGGGTTAGTGAAGATCTTTTCCCATTCTGTAGACTGTAGTTTTGTCTTGTTGACCATGTCCTTTGCTTTACAGAAGCTTTCTAGTTTCAGGAGATCCCATTTATTAATTGTTTTTCTCAGTGTCTGTGCTGCTGGGGTTATATTTAGGAAGTGGTCTCCTGTGCCAATGCATTCAAGTGTACTTCCCACTTTCTCTTCTATAAGGTTCATGTGGCTGGCTTTATGTTGAGGTCTTTGATCCATTTGGACTTGAGTGTTGTGCATGGTGACAAATATGGGTCTATTTTCATTCTTCTACATGTTGATATCCAGTTATGCCAGTACCATTTGTTAAATATGCTTTCTTTTTTTTCATTTGGTATTTTTTGCTTCTTTGTCAAAAATCAGATGTTCAAAGGTGTGTAGATTAATATCTGGGTCTTCTATTGAATTCCATTAGTCCTCCTGTCTGTTCTTATGCCAACACCAGACTGTTTTCAGTACTGTATCTCTGTAGTAGAGTTTGAAGTCAGGAATTGTGACGCCTCCAGAAGTTCTTTTATTGTACAGGATTGTTTCAGCTATCCTGGGGTCTTTTGCTTTTCCATATGAAGTTGAGTATTGTTCTTTCAAGGTCTGTGAAGAATTTTGTTGGGATTTTGATGGGCATTGCATTGAATCTGTCAATTGCTTTTGGTAAGATTGCCATTTTTACTATGTTAATTCTGCTTACCCAAGAGCATGGGAGATCTTTCCACTTTCTGGTGTCTTCTTCAATTTCTTTCTTTAAAGCTTTAAAGTTCTTGTCATACAAGTCTTCCACTTGTTTGGTTAGAGTTACTCTCTGATATTTTATGCTATTTGTGACTATTGTGAAAGGTATTGTTTCTTTGATTTCTTTCCCAACCCTTTTATCATCTGTGTACAGGAGGGCTACTGAATATTTTTAGTTAATCTTGTATCCTGCTACATTACTAAAAGTGTTTATGAGTTGTAGAAGTTCCTTGGTAGAATTTTTGAGATCGCTTATGTAAACTATTATATCGCCAGCAAACAGTGAGAGTTTGACTTCTTCTTTTCTGATTTGTATCCCCTTGATCTCTGGAATGTCATTATTAATTATCACTTCCAGTGCATTTAAAAGTTTATCTCTGATGCTACAGCGAAGTAAAACAAAATTAGAAATTTGAAGTTTTTTACAGTTTTGTTTTTAAGCATATTTGAGATTATAATATAATTAAAACCATCATTTCTCCTTTCTTTCTCTACCTCTAAACTCTCCCATCCACTCTCTTAACAGTGTTCTCTTTTAAATTCACGACCCTTTTTCTTTACTAAACATACACATGCACACTCCCCCACACACATTCACACACTCCTAATCAAAGAAATAAAACCCGCCTCGTCTGTTTAATGTTACTTATATGTATATGTTTTCAGGGCTGACCATTTGGTGTTGAATAGCCAGTCAGTGTGCTCCTCCCTGGGGAAGACTGTTTTCCCCACTCTCTGAATCCTTATATTTCTTTGTGCAGGGTTGAAGGCTCCTGCCTCTCCCTGTTAATGTTACTGTGTCTATGGGTGTTGACTTTGTCCAAGTACTTCTAAACATTCTTTTTCTGCAGTAATTTCATGTTAGTTTTTTAACATAGACCATTTTTTCAGGTCACTTCTAAAACCCTCATTTCATAAAAACTGGTCATCTAGAGACTGTAAGCTTTGATATTCTCTTTAAGTTGAACAAATTTCTAACTTGAGGCAGGCCTTCATAGCTCTAGGACATGCATGGTCCAGCACTGTTTGTAGGGGTCTTTTTTCTCAAATGGTACTTCACTGGGCTCTGTAAGACAGCGTTCTTCGAGTTATCCTTGAATCACAGATAGTACTGTACCAGCCGAGCCTGGTGGTGTTGGAGATAAAATAATAGCTGATTAGAGCACTTTTGAGCACCAGCTTCCCATGACATTTGGAATTTACCTCCTTGTAAGAAAGAAAGAGATGATTTAAAAAAACACACACACAAAAAGATGTGTGTTGGGGTGGAAGGAAAAACAAAGTTAATGTTCAAAATATTATAACATTTATTACTTACATTTTAATATATATTGTTAAAGGATTTAAGAAAGAAATTGTACTAGTAAATGGCTCTTGATATACTGGGATTTTGTAGTGAGGTCCTCTCTGGAGAATAGCTATCATGCTTTGTGAACTCAAACTGCCATATGCTAACATGCTGATTTGTTCCTACGTGGTTTATCATTAAATTGGCTTATTATTATAACCTTCAGTTTATCTTTATGTTTGAAACAGGGCATGTTGCTATGGATGTTGCAAAGGCATATGCTGATTATAGAATAATTGATATGATAAAAGAAAAGATAGATAACCTACCTAAACCGACAGATAATCAAAAAATGAAAGGCAAGCTTCCTAAACTGAAGACCGAAGGCACAGACATCAAGAAAGATGAGGTAAAACAAAAAGAGGCTGACTACCAAATACTAAGGGGAAATCCTTAATGTCTTGGGCTGGCAGTGGCATTTTGTTAGGCTATTGCACAACAAGGAAAAAAAGCATGCTCTATACATCTTGGGCAATAATTATAAAGCTATATCTAGCAAGAAAATTATTACTGAAGACTCTAAAAAGTATCCATTGTAAACAGAATCCATACAACATACAAATGATTTGCTCAAATGATTAGAACATTGAAAAAACTGGTATTGAACTTGTATCTACGTGGTCCCAAATTCTCCAGATTTGGTGATATGACCAAACATAGAGAGGTCAATGAAGACATTGTTGTTAGTAAGGGTGTCCTAGGTGCATTTCCAAGCTTTAAGCATCATTGCAGGAACAGATGGTTCACTGAATTCCTTGTGAGGAACAGAAACATCAGTGAAAGTCAAGACTTGAAAGCCCTAATGCCATTACATTGGAAATGCTGGGGAATACAGGCAGTAGGAGATGATGTTGGGAAAGGATCTTGGCAGAGGGGACAGAGTTCTAGTTATGGACTAATCACTGTGATGAGATCTCCACCAACTCCACCACATACACCATTATCATTTTAGTAGGAGTCCATCATATGAATAGCCATAGATCAGGGATATACATCTTGAAAATTCATGTTATTTGTCCCTGATATGACTAATAAAGTGACGCCCTGCAATGCAAGCTAATTTTCTCTTCACATCCAAAGTTATAGCCTTAATAATAATATTCTATCTTATCTCAAATTTTAGCATTTTCCTTCTTTCCAAACTTCAAAGTAAAATGTAGACAAAGGGATATTAATGAATGTTTGATTTTAGCAATTTATACTCTTACAAAAACTTTTTGCAGGAAACACTGTCATCAATTTATGCTGTACCAACAATAATAGAGGAAAAGAAAGTACACAAGGATAATGTGGTCTACCTCAATTCACTGATTACCAGTGGTTTCACGAAGAAGGTCGATATCACATTTATCCCACATAGGGTAAGTATTTTCTGTGAATGCTTCTATAACATAGCAGAGTTCATAATGTCATTTTTCACATGCTGGCTCTACAGATCATCTGAACAGATGCCCGCATTCATTTTCCACAATTACTATTGAGGAGGTCCTTTTGTCAGGTTCTACCACATTCATCTCAATGAGGCCAACTCTTAATTTCCAGTATCTGGTTCCATTTGTTAATATTTCCATAGTAATATTTAATTTTCCTTAAAAGACTGGTGTCTATTTTAGCCAATGGCATTCCTTATAGCCGTTCAGTTAGATTCTAGAAGCTCTTGGTGTTGTAAATTCAGACCATACTCCCTACCAGTTCTTACTTGGAAATTTCAGACTACCAAGGCTGAAAAAAACTCACTAATCTTCTAAAATATCTGCCCTTAAACAAGTAGAGACATCTCTGGGGGAATGAATTATCTTTCCCGTGCCCACCTAGCCACACTGAATAAGTAGCAATTTTTGCCTTCTGCTATGAAAACAATCTGACTTCTACATTAGACACAAAGGATTCCCAATTCCTTTCATCTCATATTCTGATATCATGGAACTAAGCAGCAGTTGGCCCAGAGATGACTAGAGAAGGAACTGAAGAGCATTTCTGATCTCTGTTCCTAGATGGCTCTCATCAGAAACAGTGGTGTTCACATGGACAGTAAGGTCATAAGAAAGAGTAAACAGTAAAGTGTGCTTTAGGTGTGTATTTGATAGTTACAGGTTGAAACTGTGGGAAGTCTCCCTAGGCTGAGGGTAGCAGATTGATAAGAGTGTGTGCCTAGCATATGCTTAACTAAAAATATATGTAAGTGAAAATCACATGATAACAACTCCCTTGGCTTGGGCTGTTTGTTTCAGATTTGGAGTCCTGAAGCCACCACAGCAGAGCTGATCAGGAAGAGGGAACTGCGAAGGGAGAGATTCACATACGAGGTCGACTTCGAAGACTTCATGATGCCTTTCCAGAAGAACATCAAGGAGAAAGCTCAAGCGATGGAGGCGTCCTTGAAGTTCTAAGTCACAACAGTTACCTCCTGGGGTTAGTGCTTTGTGGCCCAGAGTCCACAGTTTGGAGAAAGTACGTATTTCCAGAAAAGCCGAGGCATTCGACCCACTAAAAATTTGTTACTAAAGATCAGTTTTTGCTGTAATAGCCACAAATATCCTGAGTTGTATTATACATCTCTCTCATATTGCAGTGAATGGCAGGATTTCCATATAAATGCCCAACATTCATTAAGAGTGCAATAGGCCACATAGAAGTTATAAATATTGTCAATAGTTTACCAGATATGATCTATTATGTTTATTAAAAATAGTTCTAATGTGAGGCCAGAACCATATCACAAACAAAAACAAAACAAGCAATAATGATTTTGAAAGGACCATCCAAATGGTCTTCATGTAATAGCTGATAATTTGAGCAAAATTTCTATAGACTATAAAGCTATATGAGAATGACTAGAGATACCATATTTCATTAATATGTTTGGAGAGAATCAAAGAATAAGGATGTATTTTAAAAATTCATAATTGAGAACTAATAAAAAAAATCATGGAAATAGCCTAGCATAAAAGTGATGCCCATGAAAGTTTGTAGAGGGATTTAAACATAGAGCTTGACAAGGGTATTGGAGCAGTAGAATAGACTGTGGGTGAGTGGATGGATGGATGGATGGATAGGTGGGTGGATGGATGGATGGATGGATGGATGGATGGATGGATGGATAGGTGGGTGGATGGATGGATGAATGGATGGATAGGTGGGTGGATGGAGGGATGGATGGATTGGTGGGTGGGTGGATGGGTAGATGAATGAATGGATACTAGCTACTTTTTCTCATTGAAACCTAAATACCAGCCCAAACAAAGAAAAGGTTTATTTTGGCTCATGATTTGAAAAAGAATAGTCTGTTATGGAAGCTGGTGGGGACCTTCCTCTGGGGGTGGGAACATGCAGTACAGTGAGGCTTGTCAGGAAATAAGGACAACTTCAAAAACTGACCCTCCTCCCCGAAAATGATTTCTTCAAGTTAAGCCACAGTTACAGAGAGTCTATAAGAGCTCCCCAAACAGTGTCACTAGCTAGGGACTAATTGTTAAACTCATGAGCCCTGGAGGTGGGTGGGGTGCATTTCATGTTCAAACATAATACATACAGATGACAGATGGGATGGGATGGGTGAAAGGAAGGAAGGAAGGAAGGAAGGAAGGAAGGAAGGAAGGAAAGGAGAATTGTAAGGAATTGGTTTGCAAGAAAATGAGTGCTGGTTGGACAAGCTTCTAAATACATAGTCCAGCCATGAGATGTGTCATCTGGAGACTCTTGATCATGAATATGCCATGAAATTCACAGGAGTTTTTTTCTCTCTCAGTAAGACCTCACTTTAATCTCTACCACTAAATATGTTTTAGAACTACTTAAACTGTACAGAAATTCTTTTATGCAAGTCTATTCAAGCTACCAAAATCTGCGCTGCTGTCAGAGCAATGCTATGATGTTTTGTTTGTCAACATCAGGAAGCCAATGCATAAAGGAACTATCTAGAAAACTTCTTCAGATTATGCTATTATTCAAAGTAATAAACTTTACAGCTAAAGAAAATCCAGGCCAGGGGATGTATTCAGTTACTTCATGTCTTTAGTTCCTTTTATCTTAGACTAGCCCTTTTTGTTTATGCTCTTTTAATAATACTGTTCTTTAAGAATACAGGGCAGTCGTTTTGCAAATGCCCCTTAATTTTTTGATATATTATTTCCCCAAGAACAGATTCAAGCACTATGTTTGAGACAGCAAGTCCAAGACTGACATGACACTCTTCAGTACCATTCTAAACCAGGAGTTAGAATTTGGAGAGTTTCTATCACACATTATCATGAGGCCCTCTAGTTTCTTCTCTGTGCACTTAGAAATGTCTTGGGGAGTATTTTTGAAAGTACATAAATTTTCTTTCATTCCCATTAATTTATCTAGTAATATTAATAACCCTACACTGATAATAACAATAAGATAATATTTTAATGTTGTCATGTTCCATTCCTGAGATGCCTTTTCTCCACTGGTCAAGGTATTCTCTTATCTCAGTTTTGGTAATTTAACAATTACTCATGCATTCATGTCTTCCTTGATAGGCTGTAACTGTGGAGACAACTCCAAACTCAAATTGGTTACTTATCTGTCATAAATTACTCTTCTATCTTGAGCTAATATAGCAAGTAAAACATGCAAACTTACTCCAGATCTCCTTTCCAGGGAGGTTTACAGCCCCAGAGAAAATGTAGCAACCACTTGTAGTTATGTAGATAAACACTACCATGCACTTACTATCTCCTGTCTGTCTTCTTGAACTCTCAAATTTTCTAAACACGTTCGTTTTGTATCTCTCAAGTGCCATTTTTCTTCCCCTTTAACTGTGAAGTTTGCCTTTCTTTTTTTACAGTTATGCATAGTATGTAAGAGTTGATAATATTTTTTATTTTATTTTATAAAACAATATTTTTTTACATACCAAGCCCAGTTTCTTCTCCATCCCTTTCCCCCTCGCCCCTTTGCCCCTTCCTACCTCCCATTCACTCCTCAAAAAGACCTCCCATGGGGAGTCAACAAAAACTGTCACATCAATTGAGGCAGGACCAAAGCCCACTCCCCTGTATCTAAGGTGAGAAAGGTATCCTTCCACAGGAAATAGGCTCTAAAAAGCCAGTTCATGCATGAATAAATACTGGTTCCACTGTCAGTGGCCCCACAAACTGCCCAGCCACACAACTGCCACCCACATTCAGAGGGCCTGTTTTGGTCCTATGCAGGTTCCCCAGCTGTCAGTCTGGAGTCGGTGAGCTCCCATTAGCTTGGGTCAGTTGTTTCTGTGGGTTTCACCATAATGGTCTTGACCCTTTTGCTCATATTATTTTTCCTCCCTCTCTACAGCTGGACTCCAGGAGTTCGACTCAGTGCTTAGTTAGCTATGGATCTCTGCATCTGCTTCCATCAGTTACTGGATGGAAGCTCTATGATGACAATTATAAAATAGTCATCAATCTGATTACAGGGGAGGGACAGTTCAAGCACCCTCTTCACTATTCCTTAGATCTTTATCTGGGGTCATCTTTGTGAATTCCTGGAACTTTTCTCAGTGTCAGGTTTCTCACTAACTACATAATGGCTCCCTCTATCCAAATATCTCTTTCTTTGCTCTCCCTCTCTGACCTTTGCCCCAGCCTGACCTTTCTGATCTCTCATATTTGCCTTTCCCATCTCCTTTCCTCCTCTCTCCCCCTCCACTCACACCTAATTTACTCAGGAGACATTGCCTATTTCTGCTTCCCAGGATGACCATGTATGTCTCTCTTAGGGTTTTCCTTGTTTCATGGCTTCTCTGGGGTTTTTGACTGTAGGCTGGTTATCCTTTGCTTTATGTTTAATATTCACTTATGAGTAAGTACATATCTTGTTTGTCTTTCTGGGTCTGGGTTATCTCACTCAGAATTTATTTTTCTAGTTCCATCCATTTGCCTGCAAATTTTAACGTGTCATTGTTTCTTTTACCACTGAGTAGTATTCCATTGTGTAAATGGACCACATTTTCTTTATTCATTCTTTGATGGCATAGGCTGTTACCAGGCTCTGGCTATTGCAAATAATGCTGCTATGAACATGAGCAAATGTCCTTGTGATATGGGTGTGCATCTTTTCAGTCTAAGAGTATTTATTTCCAAGAGTGGCATTGCTGGGTCTTGAAGGAGTTGTTTCCAAATTTTCTGAGAAGCCTCCATACTGATTTCCAAAGTGACTGCACAAGCTTACACTCCCACCAGCAATGGAGGAGTGTTCCGCTTACTCCACATCCTTTTCAGCACAAGCTGCCATCCGCTTTTTGATCTTAGTCATTCTGACAGGTGTAAGATGGTATCTCAGAGTTGGTTGATCTGCATTTTCCTAATGGCTAAGGATGTTGAGCAATTTCTTAAGTGCCTTTTGGCCATTTGACAACTTGTAGAGAATTCTCTGTTTATATCTATACCCCATCTTTTTTTTTATTGGGTTATTTGTTCTTTTGATGTCTAGTTTCTTGAGTTCTTCATATATTTTGGAGATCAGCCCTTTGTCAGTTGTGGGGTTGGTGAAGATCTTTTCTTATTCTGTAGGCTACTGTTTTGTTTTATTGATTGTGTCCTTTGCTTTACATAAGCTTCTCAATTTCAGAAGGTCCCATTTATTAATTGTCAATCTCAGTGTTTGTGCTACTGATGTTATATTTAGGAAGTGGTCTCCTGTACCCATGGTTTCAAGGCTACTTCCCACTTTTTCTTCTGTGAGGTTCAGGGTAGCTGCATTTATGTTGAGGTCTTTGATCCACTTGGACTTGAGTTTTATGCATGGGCATAAATATTGGTCTATTTGCATTCTTCTACATGTCAACATCCAGTTATGCCAGCACCATTTTCTGGAGAAGCTTTCCTTTGCCCATTGTATGATTTTAGCTCCTTTGTCAAAAATAAGGTGTTCATAGGCGTATGGGTTAATATCAGGATATCAGGGTCTTCTATTTGATTCTATTGGTTCACCTGTCTGTTTTTGTGCCAGTACCAAGCTGTTTTCATTACTATAGTAGAGCTTGAAGTCAGGGATGGTGATGCCTCTGGAAGTTCGTTTATTCTACAAAATATGTTTTGACTATCCTGGGTTTTTGTTTTCCCATATGTACTTGAGTATTCTTTTAAAGCCTGTGAAGAGCTGTGCTGGGATTTTGGGGGGGATTACATTGAATCTCTAGATTGTTTTTAATAAAATTGTCATTTTTACTATGTTGATCCTACCTATCTAAGAGTATGGAAAATCTTTCCATTCAAAACCTTCAGGTGCTGAACCTAACAGGGCAGGGAAAAAACTGTTTCCTTCTCTATATCAACCTTTAGTAACATCATTTGCTTTGCTTGATTCTCAAATTGTCCCTTATTCTGCTAGCGGAAACCATTAAATGTCAACTCCTAATAGCAAAGGTGTCTATTGTATCTACATAATTCCCTGTTTCTGGAATGTGCAGGGAAATGCTTTTGCATTCAGGAACAAGAAAATTGTATGCATGGTACCAGATCTTTATCTCAGTGATATGGAGAAACAGTCATTTGTAAACATAAACTGAAAATACTGGTCCTATCAGCAGTCTTTCCCCATATACGAAATGTTTATTTTCATTTTAGTGGCTCAGTGCATTTGAAAAGGAACTGCTTTCCAATGATATTCAAGTGGAGTTTAATGCTAAAACCAAACAGAGCAAAGTCAGAGTTTTGTCAGTACTGTGAAACAACATTGGTGTCGCACTGAATGCTTCATAGTCAGCAGCAGCAGGTGGGGAGCTCGGAGCTGTGTCTCACCTTCCAAAGCTAGAGTAGAAAAGTCTGTGTGAGCAAAACGATTATTTCATAGAGGAAGCTTTACTGGCATAAAGTCTGTCAATGTTACATGAAAAGATAACTACACAAATTATATCACATCTCAGACTCATAGTTATACAATGTGTAAATGGAAATTTTCTAGGTTGTTATGGGTTTAAGAAGTTTGGGGTGTAAATTGTATTTTAGCTTCTATTTAAGTTTGACTTGTCTTTTCTAATTTTTAACAATGAAAATACTCTCATTTGTAATAAACACATTATTTTAATAGATAAAAGATTAGTACAGTGGTCCATAATGTCAAAGGGTCTAGAGCTTTTCCTAGCCAGGGATTTTGAGTCAAGAACTGAAAAGCAGGTGATCTGAGAAGGGAGCACCCCAAGACAGGCTGACACAGGATGGGCAAGTGAAAGAGTTCAAGCAGGTGTGGGCTTTTCGGGGATGGTTAGAATGTCGGCAAAAAGTCTGGGTGTCTGGATTCCTGAGTCAGCCATAAATAGCTACAGACTGAGGGTCTAAAGAAATGATGTTCTATGTTCAGAGGTAACACCATGAAGGTTGTGATAACTACCATGTAGAAAGCAAGTAGGAACTGGGAATTGGTGTGTAACACAGGTAAGGTACTGATTTTATACAAGGGACTCATGAGTTAAAATGGTGAGTTTTATCCACAGACTCAGATTTGAATCTCTGTTGTCTATTGTCCATATACCACTGGTCACTGAGTCTCTGATTCATCATTCGTAAAGAAGGGATAATAGTTATGTGGCCTTAGACAACCTTACAGAATCCAGCAAGATGTGTTAATCCTTCAGAGCACTAGTCCTGTACCAGCTGGTACTCAGTTGTGGTTCACTGTGAACCATTAGGCAGGAAGGGAAACCAAAGTGGGCAGAGGAAGAGGACCAGACCTGGAACACACAGCCATGAAAAGTTCGCTGACACACACTCACCACTGGTGAATTTAAAACGTAAAACTTTTAGCTTAAGTCACTTAAACATGTACACAATTATCTAGTTTACTTTCTAATAATCAGAGATAGTCAAACAGTACTTGCTATGAGACATCAGTACTAATGCTAGTCATGGCAATTTTAGTGGATAGTGCTCCAAGGGTTTAGTTTTTCATTTTGTCTTCAGAAATTAGTTTCCTCCAGTATCTAAATGGTTGTGTAGATTAAACTGGAGGATTGCTAGTGCAAGACATTTGTGAAGGGAAACGTTCTCAGATGAGACTTGTCAGAGAAATGATAAGATGGAGCAGGAGAAAATATTAAGGATATGAGCTCAAAAAGGAATTGGCTCCCATCTGTTGCATGTGGCACTGCTGAGGATGTATTGTATCGGCAGAGGTTTTTATACCTAGAGGTAAAGAGGCGAGGCTGTTCTCACTGGCATCAGACACAAGCTAGCTCCTGGTCAGGAGAGAAATTTTACAACCATCATCACCTGACTGGGTAGCAGCGACTACTAGCAAGCAAGGTGTGAAAATAAGCCTTGATCATCACGTTTTTGGGGTAAGAAGGGCCAATGAAGTCTAAAAACTAAGGCATACTTCTGTGTATGTCTGTGAGACCTTTTTCTGAGACACTCAGGCCATTGAAACTCCAAAAAGTTTAGTTCATTGGTAGATTCAAAATTTGAATAGATTATTGGGAGGTAATTGGAAGGTGGTCACTGAGATGTGTCCCTAAATGTTATCTCTGGCCCTAACATCCTCCATTTCCACTTCTCTCTGATTCCAGTCTGCACAGAGATAAAGATGCTCATATGCCACGTGTTCCCCCATAACCACACATTCATCCTAACAGTGAGCCCTGGACCATAGAGCCAAGGGAGACTTGAGAGAGATTAGTGAACAAGAGCAATCCTCTAGAGAGGGAGGCAGCTGTGAACCTACATTTTCATCAGTTGAGCACAGTGTGGGTAGCTGGCAAGGGGAACCTGGGTAGGGTACTAGTAATTTGTTCTACCAATGATAGACTTTGGAATGCAAAGTTTGACGGCAAAGATCTTGAAGATAATTATTTGAGGTCATTTTTGCATGCCATGCTTTCTGTTTCAAATGAATCTGATTTTACAAATTTGTCATATTCATCCTTAAGAATAAAATAATGAACAAGAACAGCAATGCAAACTCATTTGGCAGCTACTTAGAAGAAAGCAATTCACAAATCCCACTGGTAATTTATGGTTCTTAAAACTTGATTATTAGACATTGAAAATTCTAAACATCAGAGACAGAAAAATGATTTTTTCCCCCATGTTCTGGGATAAGATCATACATCTGCTAGGTACAAATGAATTCGCCCCAGTAAAGTTAGTTTACCAACTTATATTGAATTTTCAATTTAAGAAAATCAATGTGTGGCCACAAACGATGCCCAAGAGACCCACTGAACTTGCATCTTGTATTCAAGGAGGGTGGTGTAAAAAGAGAGAAGGGGGAATCTCAGAAACCAACACAGAGGCACTAACTTCAAGTAAGGAGCCAACTGAACTTGATTGTTATCTTTTTAACCATTTCCAGGGACTGCATGATTTTGTGGATTTGTGTTTAACTATGGATCCTAAGGGAAATTAAAAAAAAAAAACTCATGATAACATCTTCAGCGGCTTCAGTAGTCATTACTACACCAAGCAGTGTCTGGGTAAAAAGGAAAAACTAAATATTCTGTTTGCATTCTCTCCTGAGTAAACCATTAGTGTGTGTGATGTCTGTGATTTATTTAGGATTACTAATGGTGATGTTTCCCTTTTGTCTTCGTAGGTCAGACTTTGAAGAGGAACTGGTACACAAGGCTGATTCCCTTAGATTACAGTGACTAACCCAATGATTTGAAATACTCCTCTGTTTCCCGAAAACTGAGATGATATTATGGTCTTGGTTCCTGAGGCTTTGGTATCATGCTCTCACCTAAAGAAATGGGAAGTGAAAAATAGAACTTTCCTCATAGGCATTAGTGAAATCAACATATAAAATAAAACAAGCAATACACAAAGTATTCTGGTGACGTCTGAATGGATCCCCAGTCAAAGCCATATGGCATAGCTGAAGAAAGAGTCAGGCAGAAGGAGGATTTATCAGCAACAGAAGAAGCCAGGTAGATCAGGCATCCCTAGATAATGCACCGGGGAAGGACGTCATCTGCCTTACGTATGCGTCCTTATGCAGATCTAAACCTGGCAAGGCTAGTGTTGCCATAATGGCAGCGACACTAACTCTGCACACATTTATCTGCACACTTCATTCATCCCCTCAGCGTAGGCTTATGTAGTGCCAATCATGGAATTCCTAAGCACGCTCCTTGCTCATTCCTATGGTGCATTGCAAGGAGTAACTGACCCAGGTTGTACTTCCCAGGTTTCTGCCTCATCTGACTCCCAGATGATTCAGAGAGTGGGGATCCTGTATGAGACAGAAGGTAGAAGGAGGTATGGAGATGCCAGTTCTCTTCCTCTTCGCCTTCAGCAGCATCCCAGGCCGTAGTTGTGTCTATCTCCGTCTCACTTCTCAGCTTCCATGTAACAGTCCTGCTGCACCTTCACCAGATAGTCCAGCCCCTGTGCTCCCTCAGTACCCTCATCTCTCCCTGTCCTAGCCCCTAGGGATAGTAACAACGACCTTTGTTCTTAGAACCTGGGCAATGCAGGTTGCTTTCTGCATAACCACACCCTTACAACTGCTCTCCTTCTAAGCCACCCGGAGGTTTCCCTTTCCTTCATGGGATCTTGATTTACTACGTTTTAAACACTGGTGTGTCTGGAGGCAACGGAATGTAAAATCAGTCTTGGCAACTACCCCAATAATTAAGACTATTACAGTGCTTAAATTATTCTGCAATGTGTATTTGCATAGGTTTAAACTAGATGAAAGGTTTGATACAGCAGGACAGAAGATGAAGAACCGTAAAGCAGTATGAGATTTCTAGGCACGGCCCTCTGTAGTCTATCCTTAGTCATTAGAGGTGAGACACATGATACTTAAATTCCACACTAACAAGATAGCTGTGACCCCAGGCAGGTATTTTTCAGAGCCTCTTTCATATTCACTGACTATGAAGTTAAGCACACACATTATTTTTTTTCAGTACTGTAATGAAATACCTGAGCCAGGCTAACTTTATAAAGAAACGAGGATTGATTATTTTTTCATGGATGTGCATGGTAAAAGTCCAAACAGCATGGTACAAGCTCATGGTGGAGAACATTCGTGACTGGTTTGCCCCATGGAAGGAAGATACTAATAGAAGCATGTAGAAGTGGAGGTCATATAGCCAGACAGAAACCAATGAGAGACTGAATGGAGTCAGGCATTGGGCTTTTATAATAATATTCTCATGAAAACTGATCAGGGTGTCCATAAGAAATCTCTAATCCCCTTGTGAGGCAACCCCAATGACCTCACTAGATTCCAGTTCTAAAAGGTTCTGTCCCTCAATAGCTCTACCCAGGGAACCATATTCCCAGGACCTTCCTACAGGAACAGTTCCAGTTTAAGAGCCTGTTAAAACAAGCAGAAACTGCCAATCTACACACCTCTGTTCTATTCAGAAAAGTTAATGCTGGGGGCTTACAGGATAGTTTTCGGCTTTAGGTAGAACATTGTCAAATCTTGGGATTTCAAACATGCCAGGAGGTAATTATAGGCTTCTCTGAGATAGCTACGTGTGGCCACCACACAACCTGTGAACTTACAGTATACAAGACACAACCAGGGAAGTTAGATAGTGAAGTGTCTCGTGAGCAGAGTTCTGTAGGAACTGCCCTCCATGAAGAGAAGACTTGAAGGGCAGTATCCTGCATAGCAGAGTCAATCAGAAGAGGAAGAGAGGACAACGGAAGTTAAAACTAAACCAGGGAATAGGCAAAGCCAGATGATAACATGCGAGGAACCAGTCGGGGAAGTGATTCATTTCCAATTTGTTTTGATTTCTCCCTCTGCCTAGACGCCTCTTCAATGCTAGCAACACTGTAGATTCTTTGGTACTTCCAAGTATCATTTTAGGTTATCTACCATAAAAGTATTGGCATTTGCAAATCAGTATGGAATCTGTTAAAGCAAATGTTTTCAAGGGAGAATTTTAGCAACTCCACTGGAAATGGTGTCTCCCCCCAGGCCCCCTTACAGCACTGAGCACAGCTGCTGTGTGCTTTCTGTCCTTCTGTGGGAGCTCTGCTCTCAGCCACAAGGTTAAAAAAAAAAAAAAAAAAGATCCAGGCTTCCCTTCCAGAATCCTAGGTAAAAATGTACTTGCCCACGGTAAAAAAAAAAAAAAAAAACAAAAAAAAAAAAACAAAAACTAGGGACACTAGACATCACTGTGGCCTGAGGATGCAACATTCTTGTTGGTCAGCTGGATTTTGCAGTGCAACATCTACAGGATAGAGTAGTTATCTCTAGATAGCTACTAAGACTGCTATCTGAAAAAGGATGCCTTAGTGAGAAAAAAGTGTGTTTTACCCCCAAAAGGAAAGCTGTGGATACTGGAGCATAAAACAAAACAAACAAAAAACAAACTAACAAACAAAAACATTTGCCCACTGCAAAACTTGTCAGGTCATTAAGTTCCATAATTTCTCAAAAACCACCTCCTAAACCTTCATCTCTGCACATCCTACCTAGGCAAGCTCATTATAACTCTTCATGGAATGGTTCCAGTCTTTGTACCCTACTTAGGCTTCGATCTTTTCATCCGAGTCCCATCAAAACATGACACTTGGCATCACTCTTTAACATTTTATTTTCGCGTATAAAGGGTTTCATTTTGACACTGTGACTGTGCCCTTGCTCATACTCAATCCCCCACTACCCTCCCCATCGTCTTTATCCTCCGCTAGTCCCCCTTCTGCTTTGAGGACGTCAGGTTTTGAATTTACAATGGTGCTTCAGACATCAGTCCCTGCAACAAGCTCACTGCCTGGCTTCCTGTCTCGTTCCTCGCTGTTTACTAGTTCATTCAAGGAACAACCAACGATTCTAACGTTAAATACAAACTCCCAACCACTGGAATGCCATTTCTCTTCCCTCAGTACTCATCTGCCCTAGTTCACCTCTGCTAACTTTCTTGGATTTGTTATTTGAATTTGTTTCCCCGCCATCTGCATCCAGACCCTCTAGCCCTCACCATACCTCTCCATACAAAATGGACGAAAACTCCCCTTTACACTCTCTCCTTTCCTCCAGTCTATTCACTGCTCCCAGCTATTTGTTTCAAACAGTGAAGTGGTTGTTTTGGTGGTCTAACTACCAGTTCATTCAAACAGTGAAAATGATGGGTTTCCGATGTTAGACAACGCAAGTGAACATATCCCACGGGGTCCTACAAGGTCTGGCCACACTTACTCCACCAGCTTCCTTCTTTAAACACCTATCTGCAGACACTCTGGTTATTTGGTTCACCATGCCCCCATCTTCCACTGAGTTTCTGCATAAATGCTACTCTCAGTTGATAATCTATTTTCTCTCCTCCTACATCTTGATGTACATTACCCCCATTCATGTCTTTTTATCTCAGAGCAATGAGATTTGTCACAGAGAACTTCCCTTGACTTTTGAGATTTGTTAATTAAATTGTACCTTAACTTGGCTCCATATTTGGATGGTAAAGTTGGCCCAACCAAAATGGCTTCCTTATCAGAATTAATGCTGTAAACCTTTGATGAGTAAGCAAATCATGGCTTAGGAGTAGGTCCTAGTAACCAAACGACTGACTCTCAGACAATCCTAACAGTGGAACCTCCAGCCAATGTGAATCCCAAAGCTGCTAAGCCAGGATCATATAATGCAACTGTCAGTTACAGTCAATCACTTCCTTTTTGAGATATGCATACCTGCTGAGGCATCCTACAGTACCTTTCATCTGGGAAATTGCAAGGTCTTAAAAGCCCTTTTCTTGTTTAAGAAAGTTTTGGGAACATTCTAAGATAGAACATGTCTTGCTATCACATTGAAACATAGTAATTAGATAAATTATTTTCAAATGCATTATGTATATGGCTATTATATGTATGTACATTCAAACATTCTTAATGCCCATTCAGGCATGGAGAAGTTTGATCTTACACTAATCCCTCCATGACAGCTGTACTTAGAAATCCTTGCATCTAACTTTGGATCTTGGTTTCCCACAGGACTCTAGGGTTTTTCTCTTCTGCTACTGGCACATAACAAGTTCAAGTCTTCTTCAAAACAGCTTCTCTACTATTCACTGGGACTGGGTCACCCTTATTCTAACTGACCTTCTAGTTGAGGCTCATCTCAACTGATATAAAAGGGGGATGAATTATTCTGAAGGCATGGAAGGTCTGCAAACAAGGAGGCAGTCTTTCTAAATATCCTTTGCAAGCGACTCTACAGGTCCTTTTTGACTGTGTGATGACAGAACTGGGAAAGTACAGACACTATCTTCCTACGCCACATGTCAGGAGATTAATGTGTCCTACAGAATATAAATTCATTCCTGAACATGCCATATGTTTTGTGTTCAAACAGGAGAATAGTGCTTGACTCACATGTTCTTCTGTATCACAGACTCAAAGAATTACAATAATATAAATTGATTGGCCACACATTTCCCCAGTGTCCCATATAACTTTTGACTTTTCTTCATTTGAGATGCATGATTAGGAATACAGATGAATAGGAAATAGGGGATGATATTATTCAAACTATTTTGTAACACGTTTCTGAAAATGGAAATAAATAATAGAAGGGTTAAAAATGAGGTAAGAAAGAGAAAAAGAGAAAGAATGAGAGAGGGAATGTATTGATTGAGTTACAGTAATTGGGTTGGTGGTTTTCTGTTTCATCCTTCAACTTAAAAACATCATCTAGGTTGGACCAAAATGTACTTAAATCCTTTATACTTTATTCTAAAATCAATAGTTAGAAACACTGTTCTTTTTTAGGCTTTCGGTTTACAAAAAAAAATAAATGGAATAGAGAGGGGAGAAAGGTGTTTTTATTCTTGTCCAAGCATTCTAGCTGATTCTAGTTTCTCCCTATTTAATCGCTCATCCCTACCATTGGAGTTGTTGGAATTTTTTAAGTGGAGAGAAATGGAAATAAAAATTTTAGACGTGTATGTAGAATCTTCACCTACAGAAGAAAATGTCATTCATTCACTATTATTATTTTGTGATAAATTCTAAGGGCTTATTTTCAGCATCCTAGAGTTGGTGGTGGCTCTTGCCACCACAATAAAAAGAAAGTAACGAAATGACAGACTTGTTATTATAAATTGGGATGAATATGACAAGAGAAAGAGCATCATGGGAAGTTTTAAGTAGACACTCAAGGAGGACTCCCCTGAGAAAACACCCAAGCTGAGCCGTGCGGAGTAGTAAGGGAAGTCAGGCTTCAGTCAAGGAGCAAATACATGAAGGAGTAGACGCAAAAATTCTGAGATGGTGAAGCTACGAGGATAAGGCTAATAAGACTATGACAAATTGTATGGACCTTTCAAAGAAGAGGACTGATTTCCTTCTAAGTTTGATATAACAGCAGAAAGAATTAAAGCTGAGAAATGACACAAAGCAATTCACTTAATTAAAACCTGTATCTCAATGATCTGAGGAAAAGGCAGAGATGAAGAAATGAACTGAAGCTACTCAGGAGAGTGTTGTATTCTCTGTAGGAAGTTAACTGCCTGTGCTTGCCAGTCTCCAAATTACCTCTAATAGTTCTCTTCTGTTTTTAACACCTTTACTCCTTCATTGACCAGGGCTGACCTAGGTAGCCACTAAGATCACTCAAAGATGATGATCCAAAGGTAAACCATAAAAGATAACTGCAGCGATGGTTCATCAAAGCCCATTGTTGTGTCATGAGAATCCTCATGTCATTCTGTGGGATAATTCCTTTTTGTAAGAACTGAGGCTTCCACCAGCAGCCAGCACAAACACTATCAATGTACATGAACCACACTGGAAGATATAGCCACTCGCCAGTCTTCAGATGACAATAGCCCTGATAGCATTTTGAATGTATTTTCATGATAGATCCCTGGCCAGAACTCTTTAGTCAAGCGACTCCCAAACTCCTGATTCACGGATACTGTGAAGAATATACAAAACTCACTGTTTATGGCACTGAGGTTTAGGGCAGTATGATGCAGCAGGAGATGAGTAATTTAATTGTGGATGCTCAGAGAGAAGAACAGATTTGAAGGATATCAGAGAGGCCCACTACATGAGACAGGATGTAGGTCTTGTTTTGTGTGGGTGAAGAGGGCAGCACAAGAACACCTGTAGGTTTCTGGTTTATGCAGGTGCACACATTGCATCCTACACTGAGTGGGATGAAGGCACCCCAGAGGAGCGCATCAGACAGTCCCATATGCCATGTGCTCAATTAAAGAACCAAGTAGATAAACAAGCTCAGAAGAAGAAAATGTGATGAGTGACATACAGTAAATAACTTTTAGGTTGCTGGTGATACATAAAATCATAGGAATAAATTACAGCAATAAGACCAAAATGATTCTGGCTCATAAGCTGAAAGCTGTGGTTTTCCATAATGTATCAATCAAACAAGATGCTGTTACATGAAAGCAGTAAGGGAAATTATTAGAGGGAATGGAAGAAAAGATGTAGTTAGTGATGTGGTGTTAAATGACCCTCAGGAGGAGGTCATTCTTTCCCATATGCTACAGAGTTATGCATGTTTCATTCATGAATTATAGACAAAGATGTCATTGCAAAATTCCGGCAGGTGTTTTATATTAGGAGAGGCTTCTAGGTATGTGTAATATACTGGTCAAAACTCAGCAAAATGAAAGGAATGTAAATGGAGTCACCATATACTGGGGGAGAGAATGCCTCAACTAGACACCTTCTGCCACCAAGTTAAACCTCTACTGCCAGGCGTAGCTAGCGTCTTGTTGAGTCACTGACCACAGGGGTCCCAAGGATTTCTCCAAATATTACAGTCTATTGCCAAGACTATTGGTTGTTCTCTATAACCTAATGATGAGGCCCAATTGCTGAAAACAATTACATGTCATCAAATACAGAGAAGCTGAACTAGAAACTTCACCCCTACAAACATTCACTGTGCTGGAATGTTCTGCGCATTGCCACAGAAAGAAAGTGATCATCAATACCACCCAACTAGAAACCCTGAACCTGCAGCAGTGAACCTTCTGGTAGACACACTGCTACACAGTAGGACAAATGGTATGGGTATAACCACATGTTTTTTTCTTTTTTAAATTAGAATTAAGACACACTGCATAAGATGGAACCTATACCTGACACGGCTAAAGTGACTAAGTACCTGAGACTAGATAGGTAATGGACCTAAAAGAAAACATAAATATTCTTATAAAAGAGCACAGCAATAAAATGGCTCCTAATTACATATCAATATACCCCCAGACCAGCACCAACACTCAACCCTCCTTAGAGAAGCTTCTTGCAGCAGATGGTAATAAACACAGAGACCCACAATTAGACAATGTTCAGAGGTATAAGTCTTTGATGTACTCAGTCATGAATGAGATTGTACTGGCTGGTTTTGTGTATCAACTGAACACAAACTAGAGTCTTCAGAAGAAGAAGCCTCAGCTGAGGAAATACCTTAATGAGATCCAGCTGTAAGGCATTTTCTTATGTAGTGATCAGTGGAAGAGAGCCCAGCCCATGGTGGGAGGTGCCACCCTTGGGCTGCTGGTCCTGGATTCTATAAGAAGGTAGGCTGAGCAAGCCATAGGGAGAAAGTTAAGTAGTTCCCCTCCATGGCCTCTGCATCAGCCCCCGCCTCCAGGCCCCTGTCCTGTTTGAGTTCCTGTTCTGTTTGAGTTCCTTCAGTGGTGAACAGCAAGGTGAAAGTGTAAGCCATGTAAGCCCTTTCCTCCCCCAAGCTGTTTGTGTTTGATCACAGCAATAGAAACCCTATCTAAGCCCCTCCCTCAAGCACCTATGTGGAAGAGGAGGCTAGAAGACTGTCATAGCCAGAGGTGATAGGGATGTCAAGGAAAGAGTGTCTTCCAGACACAACAGAGCTAACGAACATGTGAGTTCACTGAGCCTATTGCAGCATTCCACAGGAGACCTGCAATGACAAAGCAAAACAACACCCCAGCACTAAAAAGGGAAGTAGACACAGAGTCCTATGAAGTGTTTATGTAATTAGTCTTTACCACTAAAAATATGGGAGTCAGATATCAAGGAAAAACCCTGAATGATCAGAAAAGCAGTGGAGAAGTGATCAATGACCTCCTCTCTCTCATTCCTTGATCTAAAAAAAAAGAAAGCTAAGACTCTCTCTAAGCCCCACCTTACTACTTCCGGTGTTTCTATCTATCCTTGATCCTCCAAAACCTCTATGTCTAATTTTGGTCAGCTAATAGCTAGCTCTGCCTGCTGTTTCAAAGCAAACTTTATTGTCAGTCTTGGGGGTATCAGAATAAGATCAAAATATCCCACAACAGTCCTACCCCTAACCAAGAAGTTATTTGCAACTGTTATGTGCTGGGAAAGGAAGATCAGTTTTCTCAATGGAGTACCACTGGATGTGGCAACCACATTCTAGGGCAGTCCACATGCTTATGCTTAGGAGTAGTTAGGTAATGCAAAGTAAAATCCATCGGTTTGTGTGTGTGTGTGTGTGTGTGTGTGTGTGTGTGTGTGTGTGTGTGTGTTGGGAAGGATGTGTTTCACTGTATTTTGTTTTTTGTTTAGTCTTTTCTGGTTTTTTGTTTTCCTGGGATTTTTGGATTCTGAGAGAGAGGATAACATGAAGATAGGTGGGTAGGGAGACGGAGAGGGTTTGAGATTCATTAGGAGATGAGGAAATATTATTAAGATATACTGTATGAAAAAAATGAATAAAAATAAAATAATAGTTGTTAATAATTTAAAAAGTAAGATATAAAAGCAACCTTCTCCCAGGGGGCAAAATTCCAGCCCCTCTCCTCAAAAACCTTGGCCCTCTGTTACAATGTTGTTTTGAGCAATCTGAATACTGTGCAGTTTCATTAAAGCTTCAGCCAACGAGAGTTCCCCTTTCCAGTTCCCTTTCAGCACACCCAATGTGATATTTTATCACTTGCCCTTAGGTAACAAGAGGCTCCACCTAGTTATTTCAGCACCAAGTAGGCAACAAATTGGCATCACGTGTGCAAGGTCTGGAGCACATGGTCTGCACCTTGGTGCCCACTTGTAAATCAGGATCATCAAACATTCCTTCACGTTGTTCCTACCCTGGGACCTGATTCAGCTGATCTGGCACAGAAGGGACAGGCTATGAACATTTGCACAAAGTATCCCACTTGAGTCTATTGGTAACCTAGGCTAAGAGCTTCAGAACTTGATCAAGTATATGTTTGGAGTGACAGGGTTATTAAGCAGTTCCGTTTAGAAAGTTAGGCATATGGAAGGACTTCTGATGGTGCCATGCCCCTTCTGCTTTTAAGTCTCTAAGTACCAGGTAAAAGATCAGCTCTGACTGGTGAGGGGGTCCCTGGAAATGATTCTTGCCACACCCAGGCTGGAGTGTTGAATCGCCAGGGTCAGATTCTAAACTCTTCCTCTCTGCTGCTGCCTACTTTGCTAGCCCAGGAGATCTAAAGCTAGGTTCAGAGTTGGCAACCATGGACACTGACTTGTCAGCTAATGTCTTAGTTAGGATTTTTTATTGCTGTGAGGAGACACCATGACCAGGGCAACTCTTATAAAGGAACATTTCATTGGAGGGCTTGCTTACAGTTTCAGAGGTTCAGTTCATTATCATCATGGTGGTGAGCAATGCAGTGTGCTGGCAAATGAGATAAGAGTCCTACTTCTTGACTAAGAGGTAACAGGAAGTTGACTGTCACACTGAGGGAAGCTTGAGGAAAAGAGACCTCAAAGCCTGCCCCCACAGTGACACACTTTTTCCAATGAGACCACACCTACTCCGTCCATCAAGGACATAGCTCCCAACAGTATCACTCCATTTGGAAACCATTTTCTTTCAAATCGCCACAGCTAATTAGCACACAAAAGTAAACTTAGAATGGTTCATAGCACCTTTCAATAATGTTTCTCATAAGTATAGGAGCATATTAATTGTCTCAGCTTTTCCCAGATGTAGTTACTAAAATTTTAACTATCAATAAATACTGAAACTGTGCTTAATGTTAACTTGTAATGATGAATCCAAAACATTTGGATTTTCCAGAAGGAAATCAAAAGAAATAATATTCTAAAATCATGCTAGTTTCTTCCTTTTTCTCATTGTCAGGTTTTTTCAAACATTTTACCTATAACTATAGGACCTGTATAAATTATGGCCAAAGATATTTTTGGTGTTTCACAGAAAATCTTTTGCTAAATATGTAGGATCTCCATCTCTGCCATATTATGGACCAAAGGATAATAGATTTGGCAGCAAAAATAGACTGTTACATTCCATTAAACACCAACTGTGTGATACAAATCTGGCTTTAGGTTCTGCTCCCAGATTGACAGAACATTTAACTTCCAATGGTCTGAAACATACTGTCCAATCTAATAATTTCCAGAGTCACATTTTACTGCATTTCAAAAGACAGACATCAATATTATATTACTTTTGTATGTTCTATAAATAATAACTAATGTTTTGCCAGTAAGTAAAATTTGATTAAATTCTTTAATCTCTTATGGGATAGTTTGATTATTTAATAAAAGACTGAATCGTGTTATTTGATTTTTTAGGTTTTAAATAAAATTTAATTATAAATGGAATAGGTTGTATAAAGGGAAAACCCTAAAATTCAGATGGAAGATGAAAATAAATTGCCCATAATTTCAATCCTAGAGAATAATCAGTTACTTCAGTCTTCTTTTTAACTCCCCATGTATTTTCTTTAAAAGGTCCATTTTAATCAATACAGCATAATCTCTACTGGTTTTCAACCTTTGTTTCTGACTATAGATGCCACCTACATGTGGGTCCTTATAGGGATTTTTTAAAATATGAAATTTTAAAGACAAAAATATATGCCATTGAAAAGTAACAGTGCCTTCACTCCTTTAGAGTTCATTTTAAGGCATGTTCTACAGAACAGCCCTTAGAAGTACAATTTTAACATCTTTTCAGAGGGCCAAATACTTAGCCATGTCTGAGTTGGGACGATTACATCATCATGTTTGTAAAATGGGGCAACCTCCATATGTTACAGACAAAAAAAGGCAGCCTGTTCATTCCAAGAGCTCTAGGCATGTGGAAGAGATACAGAACAGAAAACAGTTATAATACACAGTTGTTAATCCAGGCTTTGCGTTAAGCAGGGCATACAAAGCAGCTTCCTAAGAAGCCCAGCCTGTGAAGGGAAATGAACTGAGGGGAAGCATGTTCTCAGGCTGACTCAAGGATGGGTGCAGTCAAAGCCAGGAGGAAGAGAGCCATCACCCAGAAAATCGTCCAGACACAAGTGTTATTCTGCACGATTGAAGAATATAAAGCAGCGATGTTGAGGCAGGTTTTCATTACCTAGCAAGAAAATCAAATCTTAGGAAGTAGGCAGTGAAATAGCTTACAGCAGTGACACAATTAGAAATGTACTTAGAAAAGACTTAGGAGGGTGTGAAGGAAACACACCTATGATCCCAGCACTTTGGAAGCTGAGCAAGAGAAATCTTTAAATCAAGTCCAGCCTCTGCTATATGGGACTGTCAAATGGGGGGAGGACGGAGAGAGAAAGAAAGGAAAGAAAAAAGGCAGCAGGGAAAAAAACAGGAAGAAGAAAGGAAGAGTGGGTGAGGACGTGCTCCCAGGCTGTAAGAGGAAATGAATGACAGGTGACCACCTCGATGAGGCTGATGCTACTGAGGAGGGTAAGCTCCAGCACTCATCCAACTAGGAATGGAAAGGTCTAACAGAAGCAATGGAAACCTCATGAGTATCAAGCAGATGTAGAGCATCCCTTATGCCCCACAAGTCCCCTGGATAACCATCTTAAATGAAGGTCACAATTGTCAAATTATTCAGAAGACAATTATCAAGATATTCCTCAATACATCTTTTCAGTCTTTTGGCTTGAGATTTTAAGAAAACAAATGTAACGTTTTGGATTGTATTCTGAGTGGATCACAGAAAGATCAGAGATAGAATGCTTGAAGCGAGGAGACAAGGGCCTTGTTATCACAGTGAGAGAGGGTGATCACTTCTAAGACTAAACAAATGACTGGTGCAAAATACCATTGCAATCATTACTCAAGACATGATGGTTTATCTGAGGTACAAACAGAAAAGAGAATAATCTATTATGAGCAACACAGTCAGCAAATTCTAGTCATTTCTAGCCTGCCACTGAGGTGATTATCTAGATGGACACTCCTTTGCTAGATGAGAAGATGTGTTAGACAAAGATCAGAACTTTACAAATGTCAGGGAATGATGAGGCTTAAACCAATTCTTTCATTTCCCATTAGGTTGCTAACAGGTTTATCTGAATAGTCCATTTTCATTGAGATGGGCAGCATAAGAAGTTATACAAATACTATATCGGACTTAAAATTGTCCCAACTCATCATTTATCCCCTGAATATTGCACACTTAACAAGTAGAACTTTCTCAAACTCTTTTCAATTGCCTCATAAATTTGCTGACACTGAACACATTCAACAAATAAATATATGCACACCTGTTTGGAAGACCATTGAATGAACGGGTTTAGGCAAGAATTGTGCCAAGATGAAAATACTGATTTAAAGCTTTGAGGGTTCCTCTTAAATCTTTTCTTTTTTCTACTGCAACTATGAATATACACTTGTCTGTAAAGAAATTCAACTAAGTAGATGTAAAATTTCAAATACAGGGAAGAAAAATGTAGTGCCTATAATTCCTTTAACACCCTTTTCAATGTTGCTATGGCTTCACTTGGTTAAATCTTAAAAAGCAATGATTTAAACACATCATTTACTTGATCATTGTTCAGAGCCATATTTGGTTGGTACACAAGAAATAAAGAGCATGTAAGGAGTTATTGAAGTGCAATATTATGAATCAAATACTGGTGTCTATTCACAATGTGGAGGTTTTTTTTACAAGGAAATTAACCTTTCATTTCATGCAAGAGTACAGAATAACAGAGATTCCACCAAGGAAATGGAGATTGTACAAATATCTGAGGCACAAGGAACAACCAGAGGGAAATGTGACAGTAACCGAGAACCTTCAGGAGGAAATGGTTCTCTCCTAAGTCTGGCAGAGTGACTGAACCCTTGAAGAGTGGAGATGCTACTGTTGGAGTGTATGAAAGAGGAAAACGTCCAAACGGAATGATGAAGATGAGAGATACTGTTTGCGTTTGTGTGTGATTGGGATTCTTAGAATTGGGATCTGAGTTGGCCTCCTAAATATCTAATGTTTATGATTTTGTTTCTTGACAGTGTTCATGGGCAAAGTCACATATCCTTCAAGAGTGTGGAAAGAGGAGGCTGCAGACAGTCTCAGTAAAGTGCTTGCTGTGGAAGAACAAAGGCTCAGGTCCTCTGGAAGCTCATGCAAAAATCCAGGGGCAGCAGCATCTACCACCAACCCCAGAGCTGAGGAAGTGGAGACAGAGGATCACCTTCAGAACTCTCCAGAGTAGTCAAGACCACTGGGTGAGTTACAGGTTCAGTAAGAGACTGTGTCTCAAAAATAAGGTTAAGAGTGATTGAGAAAGATACCTGAGGTCAATCTCTGGCTTCTACATGCACATACACACCTGTGTACACACACATGAATATGTAGACCACACACACTGACAAAAAAAGAGGGGGAGAGAGAGGAAGAGAAAGAGAGAGGGGGAAACAAAGAAATGAGTAAGTCAAATGATGAGATTGGCCCCATAGTAAGGGAACCAAATCTGTGACTTGAGGTCTCTGTGGAAGATGCACCTGCACAAGCGTGTCTACCTTCTTTATGATAATGTGACTTGAAGAGAGGACAGACCAAGTGGGTGGCCTTTGTATCCAGAGGGACCTAAGTCCAGTGCCAGGTATCCAAATGGTTCTCCTCATCATCTGTAGATACAACTGAGGTTTCCTGGATCACAAAGGATATGTCTCACCTCAAAGACTGTAGTTTCCAAGAAACTTCTAGAGGGATTAGTGAACCCTAGCATGAAAGATGTGGAACTGTTGAGCATTACTATTGGAAATGGGACTGGAGAATCTGACTAACGGAAGGGCCCAGAGAAACTGACTGGACGAGAGAAGCATAAAAAGTGAATGACTATCAAGTGGAAAATTCAGGCTGTGGGACATGGCTAAGCAACTTTATTCTGAAAGAGATGGTGATTGCCAAGAATTAGTCTTCAAGCAGTCCAAGATGTAAATCTTATTTTAAACACATAATTTAAGCAGGCAGACTAATCAGAGGACTTGAAAACATCTCTCCCTTCCTTTTTCATATGGTTGTCTTCTCCCCTTCATCTAGATTTTGCATCTTCCATAAAATTTTCTCCAACTACTTAACAATTTGAATTTATGTGGAGCACTGGAATGCAGCACATGCATTTTCAGGTTAACGGATTAGATAAATACAGTCCCTGAATCCATAGCAGATGCTGTCAGAACATCCATCTGTATGCTGCGCAAGTCCTGTTAACATTCTCCTCTGATTCTCTTCCCTTACACCCCACCAGAAGTTGCCAATAAAGCATCCTACAATAAACATCGCATGGAAAACATTGGCTAGGTCCCTGAAGTGCCCTCCTCTTGATTGGGATAATCTTGAGGCATGAGAATATGCCAAATGTCCTCAGAGTTCCCAAGACGGAGTCTCAGCTGTTCATGGCATTCATTCCGTACAGTAGCACACTCTCTAAATGACGTTTCTTCCTTCCCATGCCTCCTAGATCATCTCCTAATAAGCATAGTTTTATTTATTTTTTTATTTTTCCATTCAAAAATTTACACTTCCCCCTGTCCTCCCAATTCCCTCCCACTCCCCCAGTCACCCTCCTCCCTCCCCCTCTCTGCTTGAGAGAGGGCAGGGAACCCTGCCCTGTGGGAAGTCCAAGGTCCCCCACACACATCTTGGCCTAGAAAGCTGTGCATCCATATAGATTAGGGTCCCAAAAAGCCAGAACATGCTGTAAAAACAAATCCCAGTGCCTTTATCAATGACTTCTCCATTGTCCGCCATTATCAGAGAGTCCGGTTTGGTCATATGCTCATTCAGTCCGAGTCCAGCTGGATTTGGTGAGATCGCATTAGAACAGGCACACTGCCTCAGTTGGAGGACCAACCCCTTGCAGTCCTGACTTCCTTGCTCATCTTCTCCCTCCTTCTGCCCTCCAACTGGACCTTGGCAGCTCAGTCTGTTGCTCTGATGAGGGTCTCTGTCTCTATCTCCGTCCGTCGCCGGATGAAGATTCTATAGTGATATACAAGATAATCATCAGTGTGATAGTGGAGCAAGGACAACAGCACCCTCTCCTCTGCTGACCTAGGACCTAGCTGATCCCCGTAGACACCTGGGATCCCCCCCTAGAGCCAAGTCTCTTGCCAATCCTAAGAACATTAAGCCTATAAATTCACAAGCCTAGAGAAGCCAAATAACAAAGTGAATCCAAAGAAAAACATATATAGATCCACCTGGAAATTGGAAGCAAACAAGATTGTCGGGCATAAGTTGGGAGCATTGGGGTGGGGTGAGGCTGGGGGAAGGCGAGAGGGGGAAACAGGGAGAGAGAATGGAGAAGGGAAAGACTGGCAAGAGCTTGGCGGAGTGGGAGGGTGAAGATGGAGGAAGGGCAGATATAGGAGCAGGGAAGAAGATACCTAATAAGCATCTTGCAACCCTGTCTTTACCTCGAGAAACCCTACATGCAATAGCATTTCTCTAAATCAAGCAATGTAAAGGGGCTTAGGTTACGATGAGTCTGTGCTAACAATGACTGATGATAATAAAGCAAGAATAGTTTCAGTTAGAGATTGCAAATAGGGTCTCACTGATGAGGCCGTGTGCTCTCCAAGCCTCCTGAAAATAGACGTGACTCCCTGTGTGCTGACAGCAGGATTTTGTATAGCTGTCCAATGTTCAGTGGAAGTCACCTTTTATGCAGCTCCTGAACTACTGTTCTTAATAAATTCCAATGTTATGTATAGTACATAAAAAAATATACAAACTGTGTGGACACCGAATTTTACTAGCAGTGAATTCACAACAGTACTTTACCAGGATATTTTACATTTTCTATTACTCCTCATTTATTGATTGATTGATTGTGTGTGCGCGTGTGTGTGCACACATGCACATCTATGTATATTCACGCTTAGTGGAACACTCCTTTACCCGCTGAGTCACTTTATGGACCCTTGTTACATATTTTAAATCAAATGATATTATATAGTACATCATTTTCTCATAGTAAAAGTATCTCAGCATTTTATCACTTTAGAACTTGAGATTCCTACAAGCCCTCTGGATGCTGAACCATATTCTTTTCCCAAATAAAACAGAGGTCAGAGGCACTAGGTAAAAACAAACTTACCATGAGCAAATGCTCACCTCTTTTTTGGCAGCACAACACTTGGATTTTAAACAGTAAGTTCTGAGTTCCTAAGAGAGCAAACAAGCCGTTGGGAAGAAAAGGAAAAAATACACAATAGTCTCACCAACCTCAGGGGTAATATTTACTTTTCTCTTTCTAGGATCAAAGCTGCTGAGTCTAACTTGGGTTTCTGCCAGGTTCTTATCACATTCCTTTAACCGTGTTTTTTTTATTATCATTATTATTTTTCTAGGAAGTTCTGCCAGACGTGAGGAAACAGTATCTGGGGAGGATCAGCCATGTTTGTGCTGTTGGATGAATCTAGTGTGTCTTGTGGGAAAGGGACACACAGATGTCATTGCATTCATTGGTAGCCAACTTCCTTTGGTTAGTGGTCTTTTCCCAGAAGCCAATTTTCCAAAATGTCCTCTGTTTGCAAGCTTGTTTCCTACGGCCAGATGATAAAGGTGTTTCAGGGACGGATCCCACTTCACTTGCCTAGATATTGCTAAAATAGTCTATGTCAATAAGATGGAATGTGCATAGCCAGTTTGCTTGCTAAACTTAAGAAATAAAACCTATGAATAACTTCACATAGCAGCGATCCAGGCTCCTTGGACTCAGCTTCAGTTTTGACGATGTTGGGCTTCCTTCCCTCTCTGCCCCATTTCTCGCGTTCCTTTATTGTCTAACTGGAGCCCCTCCTCAATAACTGACTGGTCATGATTCTGATCATGGTGATTGCAGATATTGACAGAAATACCTAGGAGTAGCCAGGAGAGCACTGACAACCAGGGAAACAATATGCAGTTAGCAACTGTGTATGGTCATAGTCAAGAACCCTTAGTGACTGTGTATTGTCTTAGTCAAGGATCCTTGAGCAGAAAGTTTACAGAAGCATAAACTGACAGAAACACACCGTGACTGAGAGAATTTGAAACCACCCTTAACTTACTCAGAATACATACTTTTCTTCTTGGAATTTCTCACTTGAACTCCTCCTTCTGCTGAAGTCCAGCATTGTAATATGTTACAGCAGTGTTTGCACATGGTTGTGGCTTTCAAAGGAAAGAAACCCTTGCCCTGACTTTATACTAAAGCAATTTATTCATCTCCTTAGTGTCCAATGTCAATATGATAGAATATTAAAAACAAACTAACGTCTACTGAGACTATCTAACATTTGCTAGTTGCCTCATTCCGGTCATATGCAACCCAGGAAAAAGGGACACCTGCCAGAAGTGATCCAGTTCTTCAGCAAATGATACGGCCATCAGTTGATGTCTTACAGAAAGAATTGTAGACTCCAGCTAATGACCCACATCTCTAGGAAAAGAGAGGGTCAAACTTTCTATTCTGCCTTTAAGTGTCTCAGAGTTAACCCTTCCTCTTCATCACATGTGTGAATTCCCACTCCTCTTGATAGCATCCCACCAACATGATTCTAATAAGCATTCCTGATTACCAACACACCAGGTCTTTTCTCATCCTTCCTCAAACTATACAGATTGTGAGTCTGATTCTGCAAATATTATCCTTCCTTCATTTTCTACCTTCTACATGAAGTCTTTCCCAACAATTCCAGATCTCCAGTAACAGATATCACACCATTCTCTTTTGTCCCTTTGCATACTGCTGCATAATAGAATGAGGGTCGCTTTCCAAAGACTTTGGACTGCCCAAGGTAAGGAGAAGCAGTGTCTTCAGCTGCCACTGTTTCCCTGATAGCATGCGACCTAATTCTGAACATATGACATGTAGCTGCTTCTATCGCATGCACATTAACTTCCAGGGCTGCTTTCAGTCTCTAACCTATGAACTAATGAGAAATTCCTGCATTGCTGGGCTTGGGCCTTATCACTGTAGGACAGGCTTGTGCTGGTTCTAGCTTCTTAGAACTCCCCAGTCAAGCAACTTTCTCCCAGAGAGCAGAAAATCTCTTGTTCTCCCCATTTTGAGCCATATAGTAACTCTGAGTGTTCATCACAGACTCCTAGAATTTTCCAGAAAGATCAGTGATGACCTCAGGAAAAAATAATTTCATGATTATCTTGATAATGCCTCTCCTCTGTCTCACTCTACCTTCCCTATGTTTCCTGGAATGAACTCACAAATAAATCACTTACATTTGAATCCTTGTCCCTAGTTCTGCTTTGAAATGGACCTGGACTGAGATAACATCCAACAAGAGATTTAAAGAATAGATAAAGGGTGATATTTTTTTTAGCTCTCCCTTGACAGAGAAACTTGACAAGAAACACTGTTGGATTTCTAAAGACGCCCATGCTCTTACATCAGTTGACTCTCGAAAGTGAAAGCAATGAAGATCACTGTATTCTAAGAGACATTCATTCAGAAAAGCCTAGAAGGACAGGTGGTGACAGCTGGGCTGCTGCCCACAACTTACTTGTTCAAGTTGAAATGAGACAAGTTGAGAGATTGGGCAACCCAAAACTACACTCCCAAGAATGTTGGGGTTCATTAATACAAAAGAGAAGAGGAAATCAGAAAAAAATAATAACCACAAGAAAATTTTGTAATTTTGATTTGAACTTTGAAATTAAGAGAAATGTCTCTTTTTCACTTCTTTCATTTGGGAACAAGTTCTACCTGACAAAATAACTGTTGAGAAATGAAGAAAACAAAAGCCACCCAAATACCAAGGAAATGGTGAGAATAAACAGTCATTCTCTGATCACTGGAAGGGCAGTTGAGCATTTCTGGGAGTTGGTTACATAATTCCCGCTCTTGAACATGTAATATATTCACCGTTGGTTGCTGGAGGAACACAGTTGCTCAATGAAATGTGAAGAGATTTGTCAAGGACTGTTTGAATGGTAATGTGACAAGTCCTTGCTTGCTTAATTAAGTATCTACTTATGGTCTCGTTGGGAGTTTCTGAATTGTGTTACCTCTTTCTTTAAATAAAAGTTAATATACTTGAGAAAGAAGGCTTATTAATCTTAAGACAATGAACATTAATACTTTCTAAATAAGCAGTTCTAAGACTCACATTCTAGGCAACTAGCCAGTGTAACAAATTCTAGTTCACAAGAAATTGACCTGTTTTCAACAGAAACACTGGAGCAAAGGCAAGGCGTGCAATACCAAAACAGTGGAAACCTGCTGAAGCCAAAATGATTAGCTAACTCAGCAACAACAGAGTAATGATGTCTGTCTCTTCATTGATACAAATCCAAAATAAGGCTTTGTACTAACTTAGTATGTGGTTTGCCTGATATTCTGATGAAAACCATCCACAAGGAAGTGTAAGTTTCTCACTGTCTTCTACAGGAAAAGTGTATGACTCAGCTATGTATAATCAGAAGGTCAGCCTTCAGAGCTCTGAAATTGAATCAAAAACTTCACCTTTTCAAAATAGGACAAGCTAAATGGAGGAGCTTATATGCTCTTTAATTTATAGACGAAATTGTTGCCTACCTGCCATAAATTGTTGCAATCATCAGAATCATGGCCTTCTGCTCAACATGCAGAGCTAATCCCTGGAAACTATGTGTATAACATCTTACACTGTATAATATATAAAATAGTATCATGTTTTACATCATAAATGAGCTTTTATAGATGCACTTGAATCAAGGTTCTTGAGTTATGCAGGGCAGATCCATAAGCCTAAGAATATGAGTAACTTTGGAGAGATGGGAAAAAGACAAGAAACTAGATTATTTTTTAGCATCTTCAACAAAACACCTGGTCTTTGGATACCTGGCTTGCAGACACCTGGTCCATGGACACCTTTATATTAGCCTACTCTACACCAGTTCTAGGCCCCAAACTCCAGGATTGCAAGATAAAAAGAAGCTTGTATCATTTTAAGCTAAGTTTGAAGAAATTTATTCCATCAACAATAGATAACTAATACAGTTATGATATTTAAATAGTTCCCTAAAGGAAATGTAACAAGAAAAAAAAAGTATAGAAAGGTTTGAGGCTAAGAATATTTTTCCCATCTTTTCTGTCATTTAAAATTAGCAGCCACCAACATTTTCTTTACGATCTTCCATTCTGTTTTGGAAATGAGTATGATATTCATTACATGCGAGCATCAGGTACTTGTTAGATATAAAGTCCCACCTGTAGTCCCTAAGACATTTCATCATCCATAATCATATTTCAGCATGGGTCCCTATCACCAATTTTAAAATGCTATATGCAAACTCATAACTAATTTTTGCATGATTTTGTGTGCACTTTCTACAATATAATTTAAAGGCATAGTGTCGTAGGACAAAAGGTGTGTGACATAATCTGAAAAACAGGAGACACAAAGCCACCGCCTATGAAGATGCATTCTAAGAAAGAGAGACAGGAACTCTTGGCTCTGCCCTGTCTCTTCTCTCACCTGCTCTCACTTCTGCATAGAATGAGCTCTGTAACAAGCCAAAGGATTAGGGAGTTTGAGAGTGTATACTGTAGATGAACTGTTTTTAGTGCAGCCGAGTGCAGGGATGGGATGTGCAGGCAATATCTCAGGGCAACAGGCAAATGATGGCTGTGTGCTGTGGATTTATGATTATGTCCTTTTAAAAGCTTTAATTTTTCAGCCTGCTGGGATGATCAGACTTAAGTCTTAACTTCTCTTCAGTGTGTGTGTGTGTGTGTGTGTGTGTGTGTGTGTGTGTGTGTGTTTAATCTCTTAGCACTAGCATCCTTGGAACTTCCTTGAATCTCATAGTTTCCTCAACGGACAAGAAAAATGTCTACCAGCTGTTATTGTAGCCTTTTGTCCTATCCTTCACAGTACTACCAGAAAGAATAGACTTTGTTCATGACGACCTCAGTCAAAATCCCAGGACAATGCTTGCTAGCATTACTAGCTTGCGCCATCTGCTGAAACTAAATTCCAAGTATGCGATGGAACATGGAAAAACTTAACTCGATTTTGGTGTTTAGGGGTGGGGTGTTTGGGGAGGTGATTAAGTTTCAAGATGGTCATTATTAAATTTTGGTATCTTTATAGGCAGAGAATGACCACATTAAAAGTCATGTTCTTTATATCTGCCGTATGGTATTTGGAAGGGCCTCTGAGCTCTACCAGAAGAAAGACCATCACCAGATATGGCTCTTTGATCTTGACATGAGCCAAAATAAATCACACCAAAGTGGGTCAGACTACCGTTCACTGTGCAATTAATCCCTACACTTGACCGATTTGCCATTTTCAGAGATAGAGGGCTAGATTTTTCCATTCAAAGCACACGGAGTTGATGCAAGGGAGTCGCTTTTTCCAAAGAAAATCAGGTTTCTATGGCTAAGAGAAGAAAAATGAGTACTGGGCAGGAGAAATTCTTGCTACATCAGCCGAGGCTCTTGGCAGTGGGAGGCCTGTTGGTTCCACAAGTATGAGTAGTTAATTCATACATCCATTTAACAAATGTTAATTACCTCATCTCCTCTCCTTACTGTTAGCCTTGGGAGAATCCATATCTTTTTAGGCTACCTAACCTTGAGGATCTGGGCTTCAAATTATATACCTGCAAAAGGTACGACCTTCATTATACTTTCATTATAAAGGTTCAATTAAGTGGATATTGATGAAATGCTAGCAGTAGGATCTAGCGGATGACAGTGTTGAAAAAAAAACACTAAATAAATATGCAAAATGTGGTATTATATACTTTGCTCAGAGGATCTGTTGATGTCCCAAATGATTTCACATATGTTTCTTCCTGTCAAGGGGACCTCCAATAAAAATATTTACTGAATGAATAAATCTCATTTTCAGGGTAAAAAAATACGTATGCTTCTTCCCCCCTGAAACATACTTATGTCCTTAAATATTACATGCCAATATTGTAGTTCCCCTCTGTGGGCATGTGGCAAAAATGTGATTAAATAAGACCAATTTCCTGCCGAGGAAGCTTCGACTGATGAAATGATGAAGGAAAAATCTGGGCATCATGACAACCTTGAGAAATTGTCTCCATCTCCATCACACGCTTAGTGTCACAGTATTTCAATTAAGTTACCTAGGATCATAATTATAGCCTGTGGGATTTAGCTGAGAAAAGACTCCTTGAGAAAAGAAGGTCACATCTCTGAACACCTTAGGTAGGGACAGCAGAATCCGGGTCCTTTAGGGGATGCAAAGACTCCCAAACACTGAGGAATATTGATGGTGGCAACTGCCTGCTATAGAAAATATCAAATTGGTGTGTTCTGGGTCTTTTAACTTCTTTTGATGTTGGATAAGTTCAGTCAAGGAAAGGAAATGGCTTACCCATGGAAGGTGAGTTCAGGTACTATGTGTTCTGCTTTCTCAGAACTAGTTTGAAACTACCATTGTACAGGCCACACGTTAGGCACTGCTCAGCTAGGTCCTTCCCTTTTAGGGGCACATTTACTACCTAAACGTAAACACATTAACGTCCCAGTCCTAAATACAGGTTAACATAATGTATCTCCACTTACTCAGCTAATAGAGGAATGCTTCCCATTCCTCCCCTAGCACCATACTGCTCTTGTTCAATAGCATTGCTGTCTGTCCCACTGGAAATCTTGCTTAGGTCCTGTAAGCAGAGGCCACTTGCTTGTTGCCAGCCACCCATACCCAAATAATTACACAGAAACTGACTTAATTAAAACACTGCTCGGCCTATTAGCTTAGGCTTCTTATTAACTAATTCTTACATCTTAAATTAATCCATTTCTATTATTTTATATTTTACCAAGAGGCTCATGGTTTACTGGTAAGGTTCCAGCTAGCGGCTTGCATCTTTTTCCTTTTGTGGCTGCATGGTGTCTCCCTGACTCCGCCTACTTTTTTCTCTATCTCTGCTTGGAATTCCCTCCTTGTTCTATTCTGCACTGTCATAGGCCCAGGCAGCTTCTTTATTAACCAATGGTAATAAAACATATTCACAGCATACAGAGGGGAATCCCACATCATGGTCCCACACAGTTGCTTTGGCCAGTGACATATGGGCAAAGTTGCAATGTGCCAGCTCTGTACATGTACGTAAGACATTCATCTCCTTGATATGTGTTTGCCTCTCTTGCATTTTTACTACATTGTTCTTTTGTTCTGGAAGAATCGAAGTCCCCTCGAACAGTCACTAGCTGAACAGCAAACCCACAAGCACAAAAATAAATGTTTATTTCATGTCATTGACATTCAGGATGGTTGTGATACAGGATTGTCATGACCACTAATTAATAACATGTCAGCCTGGAAAGATACCCAGCAATTGGCCACAGGTACTGAAATTCCTTATGAGGGAAGGCAGCGTCTATACTGTAACCAAGCTAGCTCTAAAGTATGGTTAGTTGTGAATATTTACTGAGATCAGGTTGTGCCCTGTTCTCAGTAACTCCACGTCATGTAAGTGATGGGTTCTATGCTGTGCCTAGACCTGGGAGCATTTAACTCCATTTTAAGTGCAAATGCAGAAGCAGGGTGACTCTGTACCTCCTTGTGCCTCTGGGCACCACGGTCTGTACAGCACCATCCATGAGACACAGTCTGATGATGAAGACCATTCTGTATGTTTCCCAAAGTTGATATGGACCATATGAACATGAGCGTATACTAGGCCACATCAGGCAAACCAGGCCTGGAACTTGTTAAACATGCCAAATTAGAAAAAGATTTTTAACTCCTTCACCTGGGCATCATAAAGAAGAGGATACCAAATACTGCAATGGTGACAATCCCCAGTAACCTGTCATTTGATTGTCTGGCGTGCAAGGCTCCAACAAGCAGAGAACCCACAACTGTTGCTGGGGCTTCGGCGTAGCTCCAGATCAAATGCTGACAGAACCTTGAGGCTTCATTCAAGCCTGAGCCCCTTCATCCCTGCAGCCTAGTTCTATCCTTCCACCAGCTTCCCAACAGGCCTCCTTAGTATCTCATCCATCCCTGGCAGTGGCCATCTGCATCAGCACCAGTACTCTGCCTCTACCACTAGCATGACCTCTCTGAGCTCTTCAACCTCTGCTGGAGCCTCTTTAGCAATTATATAGCCATCACAAAGCCCACATATATCCGTATAGCTGGAGTTAATCACTGTGCGTAGTGTGTGATGTGTAGTTTGATCTGAGAGCTAAGAGTATAACTAAAATTAGACTATAAAGACATGAGTTTACCAAGGATAAGCTATCAAAAAAATAAAGCCTGGGAACACTTGGAAAGTTTCAGGGAACAAATTCTACATAGCTTATTGATTTATTGCTTATAGAATGAGTTTCGACATCTTCAAAAGACATGTACGCGTATATCCATGTTTCTGCCATAGCTCACATAGTGATTATATTTTTCAGTTCCGACTCCCTTCAGGAAAGATGCTTACAGAGGAGATGACACCTCACCTCCAGCATGGTTGCCCCTCGGCACTAAGAGAAGGCCTGTCTGAGAGCTCAGACCGACGGGGATCACAGCTACATCTCTGTGTGATGTTTGCTTTTGTTCCAAGCTCTGTAGAAACTGGAACAGTGTTATAGGAGGGCAGGGGCAGGTGTGGGAAAAGCTATAAGTAAGTAAGAATGTCTGTTTTTTCATATTATACGTCATTTTTCTCTTGATGTATAGGAATGACCAGGTGGCCAAGCCTAGACCTAGGCCTTTTGGGGTGGAGGTTCTGGCAATGCTAAGAACTTCATCGCAACCTTTCCTTATTCTTTCTTTCAATATAGAATCTGAAAAGGACCCAACCAACATCCTTGACTGCTTTTACGGTGAGGGGTGGGTACCTCATGATTCATTTCTATTCCATAACATGTGAGTGCAGCTCTGTAGGGGACTCTCGGGAAAACTCCAATTGCCTTGGTAAGAAGAAAAGGGACATCGGCTATGGCCCTTCTCCCACCTTCTTCCTTGAAAATCTATCTTGACCTCAGCAGACTGCAGTCAACCTGTACCCTGAAGGCAAGGGGCATGCCAAAAAGAATTCAAGATCTTACGAAGGGCTGAGAAGAGAAGTACAAAGTCTGAGTCCTGGGGTGAGACAGCATAGGCAATCAGTCTCTTATATCTGAGATTCATCAATGCATATTATCTCCTATTCCTATGAGTGTTCCAGTGCTAAAAATTAAATCAACTTGTGTTTAAGTGCGTATTGTACAATATGACTTGGGTCTAGCCCAGGTTGTTTGCATCAGATAGTACAGTGGTTCTCAACTTTCCTGAAAACAGCCTGGGTTAGACCCAAGACATACTATAAAATAAGCACATTATAAAATTTTATTTAATGTTGTGGCCCTTTGATACAGTTTTTCATGTTGTGATGACCCACCCACCATAAGATTATTTCATTGCTACTTCATAACTGTAATTTTGCTACTGTTACAAATCACAATGTAAATAACTGATATGCAGGTTATCTGAGATGTGACCCCAAAGGGGTTACAACCCACAAGTTGAGAACTACTGAGCTGGAAGATAGGGTTTTCTACCGGACATTGGAAGAACCGAAATGAAAGGAAACACAAGGATGTCTTACCCTGGGGACTATGGGAGGAAAGAAAGCTGCAGTCTCAACAGCAAGTAAAAATTTCTTAGGACTTGAGATTGGGGAAGTTTACATTAACTCTCTTTCTCTGTGTTGACTTAATTGACATAAAGAATTCCACCCATCTTCCTTAGCCTCTCTCAGCAAACTTTTTCAGGCTTCATCAAAAGCGAACCACTACTTTGTGTGTGTGTGTGTGTGTGTGTGTGTGTGTGTGTGTGTGTGTGTAAACCTAATGAAGGGCTGGGTGACAAAAACAGCTCTGACAGGGATGCCTTCTACTGCAAACTTAAAATACTGGAGACAAATGACAGAGAATAGAGAGAACAAATCAAAGTCACCTCCAAAAGCGCCTGGAACTGTATAATTCATTCCCTCTTGAGAGTATGTCTATCAGAAGTTCTGATTTTTAAAAAGCAGCAGGCAATCTTACTTGGCCTTGCCTTTTTACTCTGTTCCTCACAACAAGTTGGATCACGGACTTTTGATCTTCTACTTCAGGCAAAAACAAAAGAAGAGGGGCTCTCTCAGTCATAGGAGATTAGATATGTAACAAGGGCCAGCAGGAGAGGCTCTCTTCGTTTGGTCTCCAGAAGGCACTGAAGCAAAGATTTGAGTCCAAATACCTTATCTGGGAGGTGACCTCAAGGAACAAGTAGGAGAATGTTAAAAAGAGAGAGAAGGAAAAGCTACAGATATAATGAGCAAGCCGTGCCTGTGGGTGATTGGAACTCAGCAGAGTGAGATGCTCTGTTATAGAATATGCTTCTGGATGGTTACTTCTGTGCAATTAGGAGCTGGGACACTTTCCACTAACTTGTTTATCATCAGCTGACAACTGTTTCTTGGGACATATACACTTTGACTATTTTAGCCTGCCCAACACATGAGTGAATACATTCTTACAGTCAGAAGATGTCTTTGGGCCAAGAATCCGAGATATCTGATGTATGAAGCCATTAGCACACACAAGAATTCTGCACTTTGAAAGTCTATAGACAGGACGTCAACAGTGTCTGCTACAGTGGAAAGACAAGAGGGTGGGGGAGACGGGGTCTGAAGTGTGGCAGCCAGCTATAGAGAGCGTCTACTCAGCCAGAGCTAGTACTTGGGTAGGCCAGGTCGAAGAAAAGAAGCAGGCAACCCATTAAAATAGCTTTGAAACTCTATAGCACACCTCACATTTATTTTTGTTTTCCTTAGACTTTAGGATGTCCTCAAAAATCAAGATTAAAATTCATAGCAACCTTCATGCTCTATATTGGAAGAAGATGAAATTCTAACCATACCGGAGAATAATCTGGATGTGTTTAAAATTATGATAAATAAAGAGTTTAATAAAAGTAAGCACTGTTTAGCATCCAAAGTTAAATGTTTTTATAAAAGGCAAGCTCTAAAACTGGCTCTACAGCAGGATTTCCACATATAAAAAATGTACACCGAGCCAATATCAGAAGAAAATGAGTCTGAAGGTTCTGAGCAGTGCATTTATGCTTGTTTTTCTCTGCTTCTTTTACTTCTTAAAACTTTGCAGATTCCCCCACATGGACATATTGCTTGTATAATTTGTTCACAGTATCTTTGAGAAAAAAGTTATCTCTTTCTACTAATGACCCTAAAATGATTTGCTACTCTGGTCCGTTTGGACCTCAGCTGTTAAAGACTCTCTCTCTCTGGGCTCCAGATCAATGTCTTTGACTCTCTTCTGCTTGTTTCTCCCCAAATCCCAACTTACATTTGAGTTCAGCCAATCAACCAGCCAACATGCAATTAATATTTATCGTGTGCCTACTGTGTGCCAGGCATAGCCTTAGGCTGTAGACCAGTGGTTTTAAACCTTTCTAATGCTGTGAGCCCTTAATACATCATGTGATGGTGACCCCCAACCATAAAATTTTCATTGCTACTTCATAACTGTTATTTTGCTACTGTTATGAATTGTAATGTCAACAGCTGATATGCATATGGCCTTAAGAGAACCCTATGAAGGGTTATTTGACACCCCCTCTCCCAATGGGGTTGTGACACAGAGGTAGAGAGAATCACTGCTCTTGACAAAACCAAGCATGTTTCAGTGTTACTGGAGGGAACAAAGAAATAAGATAAAACCAACAAAAAAAAATGCCCATCTTTCAGCAAGACTAAAGAGCAGAAACTCATGATTCTGTGAGATTCTGCAGTTGGCGATTTAGTGGACTGCCTTCAGGATGTGAGCTTTAACCTAATATCCAAAATATGCAAAGGATTTAACCAGACAATAAGTGCATGGGGTCAGCAGGTTAGGGGCCTAGGGTATAAATCCTTGCACAAAAAGATATAGTGATTAGATTGTCAAGCCACAATCAAGTGTCCTAAAATAGTGGAGGGTTGCAGTGTTGGATTAAGGCCCACTGGAAGACAAATGAGTCCAAGGAACTAGCCACCAACAAGGCTCCAGCAGCAGGAAAGAGTCTTTGGGAGAAATAGAGGTTGGATCTACTTTTATGCCAGGAAATGTTTGATCGGCAAGGAGAATGGTACAAAAAGCCTAGATGTTCTTAGAAAAGAGATAACCACTGGGAAGAAAGCAGGTAGGGGTGTGTGTGTGTGTGTGTGTGTGTGTGTGTGTGTGTGTGTGTGTGTGTGTATGTGTATATGTGTGTGTGTAGATGTGCTACCCATGGAAACCTTATAAGCATGGTAGGATTTGAAATGGCAGGATCTAGGAAACAAGGAAATGCAAGACAAAGATACAGTAGGGCTGATGTTACTGGGTCATATCACCCAGAAAGGGAGAAGCCAGAGAGAGAAACCACAGTAAACCAGACAGCAAACAAGAGACTGGCAACAGTGAGCCTATTTTCCCCCTTTATCCTAGCAAACAGGGCAGAATAGGTTAGCTAGGCTTTCAGTCTCTGTAATGGAAATTCTTATAAGAAAGGAGAAGATCAGGATATTGCTTGATAGTATCTTTTTATCTCACTTACTTTATCTACTTCTCTTTTAACTAAAGAAAGAGGCTGAAATGCAACCAGTTGCCTTTTCCCAACGCTCTACCTACAAAGGACACTATACCTGCAAGTCATTTTAGGGCTTAGCTGTGCCTGAACAACCAGTGGACTGTATAGCCTTTCTCCACTTTAAGGATCCCTTTTCTTCCCCCAAACCACCTGTCTCACAAAGGCTTCTGCCAGGCACGGGTGTTATTGTGATACTGAAAGGTACAGGCCATGTTAGTGAAAAGACCTGTGTGTTAATATAGAAGAATGGCAGAAACTAGGGACCAGAGAAGCATTGTTGTCTGTGGTACTCTGTCCTGATGGTTCCTGTGACCAGCAACAATTCCCAAGCTGACGCATAGCTTCACAGGCCATTTTAGCATAGGTCAATAACTAGGTAGACCCTCCTGTTTTATCTCTAGAAAAAATGAGGTTCTAAGCATCTTTGGCATTCTGCCTTATTGGCGTATCTTTTTATTGTTTTTATTGCACTATACATTTTTCTCCACTCCCCTCCCTTCCTTCTTTCTCCCCTTTACCCCCTCCCATAGCCCCCATGCTACCAATTTACACAAAAGATCTTGTCTCATTCTCCTTACTACTTGGATCCGTGTATGCCTCTCTTAGGGTATCTTTAAAGCCTTTCAAGAAAAAATAGAAAAGCCAAGGTAATCCCTGCTTCGACTGTAAGTAATAATCACACAGAAACTATGCTAATTACAACATTGTTTGGCCAATGGCTCAAGCGTATTCCTAGTTAGCTCTTATATCTTAAATTAATCCATTTATATTAATTTATATTTTACCACAAGGCTTGTGGTTTATTACCTCTTGCTTCTTGGATGGCTACATGGCATCTCCCTGACTCCACCTATCTCCCTGTGTTCAGTTTAGTTTTCCTGCCTACCTATATTCTGCTTTGTGGTAGACCAAAGTAGCTTCTTTATTAATTCATGGTAATAAAACATATTCATAGCATACAGAGGGGAATCTCACATCATCTCCATTTTTCTGTCTAAATAAAAAGATTTTAATTTTAACATAGTAAAATTACATATAACAAAACAGTTATTAAGAAATAATTATAGTTACAATATTTAGTCCATTTACATTCAACATTGTCCAAACAACCCCAAGCCCAACAGTTCTAGAGTCTCTACAGAGAAGGGATTAAAATATGGCAATCCACTTATCTAATGCCACTGTAACCAGAGTCTTCGGGGAAAACCGGCAGGCCCAGTAGATTTGATTCAACAACCTAAGAGAGAAGCAAGGAGAAAAGCAGAGAACAGAGCTTTAATCACAGAGAAGAGAAGAGAAACATTAAAGGGGTGTAATGACCTCAGGGTCATCTTCAGGATACTGACATAAGCCTTAGATTTTAATAGAGTGACAGGAATTATATATAATTAAGTAGTTCTAGTGAAGGACTTCTCTGGTTGGCCAGTATCTCAGTTTGAACTCTGCAAGATTGCCCGAAGAAGCCCTCACTGGTTTAGCAAACAGATTGGTTTTCAGGGGAGGATACTCCTTCTCCAGCATCATGGGTAATGGCTGTCATCTGGGAAGTGGTCTGGCCAATGAGGCTCTGCTCTTCCTAGAACCCAAGACAATGACTGAAGACCCTTAGGTACCTTATGGGAGTCTGGAAAAGAATACTGTAAAAGGATGATATTGAAATATTTTAGCAATTCTTTGTGCCTTTAGACTAGAAAGGGACGAAGACAGGTTAGATAGCACCAGTTTCTAGATAAACAGTTCTGAGTGGTTAACAAGTGTGCATAGAGAGACAGACAGGGGACCTGGAATAAAGGAGAGAGATGCAAACTGAAGGCAGAGATGCCAGGCTTTCAGTTTCTTTATGGACACAACCAGGGAGTCAAGACCTTCCAGCAAATATAATTTCTAAGTGCATTTCATACAGTTTCCTCTGAAACTGTACTTCCTCAGCGGCTACGCTCTTTTTATTGTCTGGAATTAAGTTTCCATATACGTATCGTATGTTAGCCTATTCCCCATCACAAACCCGTTTTTCCTTTTCTCTGCCTTCTTTCCCATTAGTACCCTGGGTTCTCTTAGGTTTTTATTTACTCTCACGCCATACGTACATATAGGATTTTGTGCATCTGTGTAAAATGAGAATTATGCACAGTGTCTGTTTTCTTGAGACTGGCTTAATTTATGATTATCTCCGGTTGCATCCGGTTTTCTGCCGAAAGCATGACTCCATTTTTCTTATGCAAACATGATACTCTCTGGATTTTGATTATTGGTGCAGCTTGGGGAAATAAGGAGTTGCTAAAGGCCATCTCTTTCAAGCCTCGTATGACCAGTGTGCCCTACAATAGGTTTCTGTTAAGTTAGACTCTCACAGTTGGCCTACATGCTCACTTCAACGTTGGCTCCAACGATCAGACAGTGCCTCGCTTGCAGAAATAGGTTACCGGTCAATAAACTGATGAATTACTTGTTTCCCTCTGCTAATAGAGAGAGAGGTCTCCTTTGCATGAAGAGAAGAGTCTACTGAGTGTGTTCTTAAGAATGGAAATCCCCCTAATCATCAGACTCAACCAGTTGGCTGGGCTCCTTCCCCCTGCACACTGGGAGCACATTTTTCTGGGTCACTGGGGCCCTCTAGTGGCTATCATCGACTGAAACTCTCTAGAATTGGCTTTTCAACTATCCTTTGGATTTTAAAAGAAAAACAAACAAATAATTCATTTGTATCTCTCCAAATATAGTTTGGAGCTACCTGGGTTTTCAGATTATGAAGTTCAGTCGGCCTTTTAGCTCTTCCCCAGGTGCTTTGTGCTTTAATGAGCTTGCAAGAGCTTGCCTGCATTTGCCTTGAAGGGCTGACTGTCTTTTCAAAGCCTCTAACTGGTTTGTTTCTGCAGGTGAGACACAGGAACATGGGCCTGTAGGCCAAGACAGTTTTCCTTTGACTCCGGTCTGCAGAGGCCTCGGGGAGCAGTGAAGCGACTGTGAGCTATAGCTGCCTCTCATGGCTTTGGTAAGTAGGTGAGTTCAGGGTGCACCCTGAAACTGGGGCTGTCAGCCCTTTCATGAATCGATTGGTCCAACCCCATGGGAAGCTTTCCTAATATAATTAGCTAGCGCTGCGGTTGCATCACCTTCATGTGACCCCTGGGAGCTATAAAGAAAAGTCAATCATAGTCACCTGGCTTTCTTCCCAAGCAGACAATTAGCCACTGGCCAGGAGGACACTGGGGGAGGGGAAGAACCTCCATTTCCATATCTTATGACATCTGCTATGCCCTGGACTCAAAAGAAGAAGAAGAAGAAGAAGAAGAAGAAGAAGAAGAAGAAGAAGAAGAAGAAGAAGAAGAAGAAGAAGAAGAAGAAGAAGAAGAAGAAGAAACAGAGAATAGCTCTTTACTAGGCATTGAGTCTCATAGTTATACAAGCATTATCTTTTCCATTGCACAAACAAGAAAATTAAGGCTCAAAATTAAACATATTTATCAAGATCACACAGCAGTGCAAACAATAGGATTAAATTTAAATCACAACTGTACCTATTCAGGCTGGGCCCCACCTGCTGAAGTTGGCACTCTGAAGGCTTGGGTAGCTGACACAAGAGCTTATCTAACAAGTTTCCAGGGTGGGTATGGTGTAGCAGGTTTGGCCACAACAATGAGAACCATGGTTCTAAACGAACCGCATTGATTTAAATAGACAATTACCTTGTTTTTATTATAGGGTTTTTCATTTGTATGAAGCTTTCCTTAACCCTTGAATCCTGGCATCTGAGGGTTAAAGGGATATCAGAAACCAAGATAGGGAAATCTAGGTAAAGGATCTCACCTAAGACCATGCAATCAGCCAAGAGGCAAAGCCAGGACTGAGCCTGCCACCTCACTCACTCTAAGCTACGTTTTTTGCTCTGCATTCTGCTGACTCAAAGGCTCCCTCGATTCTCTGGCTGCAGTAGCTGCAGTATTTTCGGTGAGCTCTCCATCTCAGACCAGCTTTGCCATACGGTCCCTACCAGACACATATGTCACCAGTGCATCTGTGAGAATGTACTGGTCTCCTCCCTAACAACTCTGAGAAAAGGAGCTTTGGAAAAAGCCAGCAGCTGTGCTGGACCCAAGGTAGAGAAGAAGCGCAGAGGCCAGCGAGCAGCCCAGACAGGTGATTCAGCCCAGAGGCCCTGAACACAGGAATAAACCAAGACACTGTGACAGCCAGCATCCTGGCTCTGCTGTCAGCGAAAAGGAGGTCATTTCATCTTTCTGTGCCTAAAAAGGTTATTGTGTTCAGGGAAAACAATACTCACATGGAAGAGAATAACCACAAAAGAACTATGGATTTAGAGTAGGGTTTAGTCAATTTCCTTTGCATGACAAATAACTCAATGATTTAAAAGACTATTTATCAGCAGCCTTTGAGGAAAAGGAGATATGTGTGCAAGTTCCGTTCCTAGGGCTGAACCTGCTAGGCCATCACTGTGATCATATTCTTTAGCCAAAGCAGACCTCCCTGCCCATGGGAGGAAACACAAGGTAGATGCACAACTGATCGTTTATGGCCATGTTTGCAGTCTGCCACAGAAGCGTTTTCTTCATTCGGGGGAACTGAGAAATAGAGGCTAAAACAAAGGATGTTGCCTACTTACTTGTAAAATGAAAGGAAGGCTGGCAGGAGATGGGAGGTAGGAATGAGAAAATAAATCAGTTAGCAGAGGGTACAGACAAGTAAGTCAGTCTTTGCCTAAACAATTTGATCTTACTGCCTGCAGGGATCTCCCAACAGCTGGTGGAGGACCCTGGCTTTTCTATTAATATTTCTCAAGCCAGGGAGGGCATGGGGGCATTGCTGCAGCAATTTACTTCTAGACACTTGGCCAAGGTTGCTCTCCAGGGATACTAATGACCTACCATTTCAGCCTCGCGCTGTTCAAAGCTACTTGAGTGATGGGAAGTAGCTCCCTGACGAAGAAATGTGCCTGCTAGCTGTGCTATCCAGGCCACTGTGGCCTAGCATGGTTCAGGTAAGGGGGCAGAATTGCAGGGATCTGAAAATAGAGCTTCCACGGCTGTTCTTGCACCGTGAAAGTGACAACAAGGAAAATAATTTCAAGCTTCCAACTAAATCACCCCAGTCGAAAACATTTCTTTTAGCCTGTTTACATTATTTTGGTCGATGCCTCCACTCTCTTGCAAGCCAAGGCTGGGTTGCTAAAAGGCACCAAATTGAGCTGTCCTGCTGTGGTTCAGGAGACAAAATGCCATGCTCTGTTCTTGGTTGTCCTTGGATTTAACAATTGCAATGTGAGCTGAAAGCAAGCTACGGTCCCCAGCACAGTGATGACGATCACTACAGGCCTACCAAGGCCACCACTCACTTAAGCTGCCATGGCTACAACATCACAAACCAAGGAGGAAGAAGAAACAGAGCTCAGGCAGACCAGCAGAGACAGCTGCATTTATACAGAGAAGAGACTGACTCAGTCTTTAGATGACTGTGCAGTTACTCTTTATTGTTAGCTTCAGGGGGTTTGAAATCAACTTAGTGTTACTGAAAATATGGAGTTAAGAGGAAGGTCATGGCTAAATGCTGGCGACATTGGTAATGAGAAACAAAAAAGCTTGCATCTAGGTATGAGTGAAATAAGGTGACCAGAAAGGAGGGGAGGCAGTGTCAGCTAGTTCTGACTGGTTCCCACAGCTGCCCCTCCCTGAGGAACATATGCAGGTATTGTTGCCTTTCCATAGGTTATTGTTTCTAATTCAATGAGCTGGCAAGGAAGCATGATTTCTACATAGCCTCTACCTGTCTTAGAAAAGAGACCACCACAGGTTGCCCCATAGACAAAGATAAATGAGATAAATATGAAATAACAAAAAACAATTGGTGCTACATTTTAGTAGTTGTGACAAGGACAAGGATGGGAAAAGCCCAATGTGGTCATACAAATGTGAAAGCAAAGAGAACATGGTCTAATGAATGACTAACATACCCCACAGAAGTCCAAGGTTGGCCGGTCTAGAAAGGACAGCCTGGGCTAAGGGTCAGCAAACAGTCAACGTCAATAGCAAAGAAAGGAAGCAAGTTAGAGATGAACAGAAAGCATCAAGGCATGACCACTCCCCCAGAGAAACACCCTGCACCTGAGTAGGTTATCTCCTGGCTGGGCCAGGGAGGCACCAACATGGGAGATGCTCAGAGAGTTAATCAATCTCAGCAGAAATTACTCTAGTTTTTGTAGTTTCCACCATAAGACTTTTTATAAAGTCCTTAGAGAAATGGCTTGACTGGTTTCTCCCTGTCTCTTGAGAATCGTTTGCTTTCTGGAACTCTGCTTTCTGTGATAATCTTTCTTTTTTAATCTTCTCTAGAATAAATAATCCTCTATAAACTCATCTTTCTCATTGCCCATAAATTTCATTTTCTAGTTCCCAAGATAAGGACCAGAGAAAGCCAAGTCTTCTAATACAAGGAGAGCCCTTTTCCTCATTTCGCTGGGGGACGTGCCAGTGGTCATGTCTGAGACAGTGTTTCAGAAGAAGATTATGTGTGGAGGGAAAGTTCACCCTGGGTTGGGGTTCCAACCTGAATAAAAAGGAGTTGAGCACCAGCATTTGTCTCTGCACCATAACTGCACACACAGTGCGACCTGCTACCTCATGCTCTCTGCCCTTCTGGGACCTTCTGTTTCATGCTCTCTGCCACACACAGTGTGCACCACCAGACTGGGAGCCTAAATAAGCCTCCCCTTATCTCGCTTTGTTGGATATTCTGTCATAGCAATGAGAAAAGTAATTAATATACTCAAAGATTCATTGGAAGAAAAGTAGGAAAGAGAATGAAGCCTTCTAGGTACAGACAACTCACACACACATATGCGCACATACACAATCAAAATACATGGAGATGAAAAAAAGAGTGAAGTTGATCAGAGATGATAGGAATGGGCTTCTGAGTGAGCTTCTGTTCACATCCTGTGCACAGCATCAGCTTGGTCCAAAAAAGGCACATGGCTGACTCTAGCATAATAGACTAAAGGAGTGCATTTTACTCACAGAGGGAAAGAAAAGATAATAAATAATTCACTGAAAATCACTAAAACAACCACATTCATATTTATAATGTACTAAGTATATTTATAAATATACTGTGTTCTAGGAACCAGTTCAGCATTTATGTTAGTAAAAAGCTTAATTTTCAAAATAGCCCAATGAGGCTCATGGCAGTTCACAGAAGTAAGTAGTACTTCCTCAGTGAATGGTGCACAGCCTCTTACAGGAAAAGAAATACAAGACCCTTGAATGTTTGTTTGTAGGGAACCAACTGGAAGCCAACTCAAGACAATCTTTAAAAGAAGGACCTGATACAGGTGCTTGGCAACCTGCAAACCCCTGGTAACTGAAGCCACACCCTCTTTCTCCCCATTTTCCTTTTTCTACAGAAAACTCTTCTTTACACCTTGTTCATAGGCTACATTAAGAACATTCCAAAATAAAAAGAATCATACCCTGCCATCTAAACCTTTATTGTCACAGCTAACTCTAAGCAGGGGTTGGTTTCCTGGGGCTCTATGTTTACTTCTGGATTAAATATTGGTGCTGAGGGATGGTATAGTGAGACGAGGTTGGTTTGTATCTCAGGACTGAGTTAGTGAAGGCGACCAGTTTTCTAGATTGGACTATACAAACAGGGCAGGCAAAAACTTATCTATACAATTTTTGTTGAGGTATTGCATGCTTATAGAAAAGTTCATGAATCATAAGGTTGCCAGTCTATTAAATTTGTTACTGATGTAAGCAGAACATAACTTTAAAAATGATTAAAAAAAAAAACACCTTAGAGAAAGAGCTAAGGAAAGCAGACAAAACTCAACCTTGGAATCTCTCTGCAAAGAAGCAATAAAAGCCTAAGAAAGAAGGTCTGGCTCCAGAAATACAATATAATAAAGTGTGACCTGGGAGTGGTCTGAAGAAGAACAGGCATTGGAAAGAGATAAAAATATGGCACAAGGAAGCAAAGAGGGGATTCAGAAATACTCATAAGACGTGACAGTATTTTCCTGCCATTGCCTGTGAGTGAGTCCTTCACAAACAACTGCAGGAGTGTGATGTGGAATCTGCCTCCTGATGGCACAGAAAAGATGAATTCAAATAGGCAGGCTTTGCATGTCCACTTATAGCCAGACACAGAAAGCCCTGTGCATCCTCCAAATCAATCCTCAAAATACCAAAAGCAGTCTAACTTACAAACGGGGGCCTCGGACCATTATATACTAGTAGAGATGGTACAAGGGTTCTTGTGTAGCAGAATACGCTGCCCTAACTTGTTTGAATTACTGAGATTGGTAGCCCTCCCAACTGCCTGTGGAGAATGAGGCAAAAAAAAAAATAATTCAAGGGAAACATACCATCCCAATGAGAGGAAATACTGGCTGGGTACAAAATAACTTGCATTTCATGCTCTTACTTATTTTTATTTTGTATTATTATTCACAATTTTGTTGGGTTATTATTATTTGCACTCTTGTTAGAATGGCTTCTGGTTAGATATTTCATTGTTTACTTCCCCATTGCTGGAAGAAAATGAAATGACCAGAAACAACATGAGGAAGGAAGACCTTATTCTGGTTTACGATTCCACAAGAGATAGATTCCACAGTGGCAGGAAAGGTATGGCTTTGGCAGCAGAAGTTCAGCTGGATGACCACATTTCCATCCATATTAGCCAATATTCCAAGAAAATACAACAATATTCGATGTGTACACACCACAAAAGTCACAAGATGTAACATGGGTGAACAGGGCCAGAAACACCACAGGTGTGTTACTATATTTGTGCTTGAATTAGCTTTTGGCCATTGCATACCTAGAGCCTGTCTACTGTTGCAAAAGATGTGTGACCTACGCCAACATTAGTTTCCAAAATCCCATGGGACCCCCACCATTTAAGAAAATGTCCTTAGACTAGCAACATTATTTTCTTTGTCAAGTTGCAGTTTTGATAGTAGGGACAGCTTACTCAGGCTTAGTTGTCTCTAGCAGGCTAGTTCAAAGTTCCATTCACATACGGAAGTCACCTGTCACCTAGGACTTCAGCTGAGCACTGCACACGCCTCTGCGGGTGGAGCAAACAGAAAGTAGGATGAAATCATAAGCCCTCAAAGCCTGCTCCCAGAGAGATACTTTGTCCAGCAAGGTTCCCGGTCCTGAAAGTTTCATAACGTCCCCATACATCACCACCACCTGGGGACTGTAGGTTCCAATATATGCTCCCACGGTAGACATTTCTGACTCAGATGCCTAACTTTGTTAAGTGGTTGTGTTTTAATGTGTATCTTGTCTAAAAAGACTTTTTATAATTCTCCTTCCTTTTACTCCATCTACAGCTATAACAGTCTCTCTATGCCTTTTGATAGTTCTAAATCATACATTTTTCTTATCATTATCACTTTATTCTTCCCATACCCCTTTTCCACTTTGTCATTCCTCCTTAAATACTGGTACTCTCAGTCCTATAACAAATTAGAGGCTACATTTTCACCAGCCTGCACCATATGGCTAGAGTCTTTGAACCTTACTATAGTCAGAACTGAAGTGCACAAATTGTCTTCTGTTGTAAATCAACTTAATAATTTTGTTAAATCATTATAACTCTCATTGCTATTGCTCTCAGTAGCAGTAAGGAACATAAACGTGAAGACAACTCACAAGGATGACTCAAATAAAATAAAACAAGTAAATGAAAAGAATAGACAAAATAGGGGTAAGTGAAAACTGGGGACACATCCATCCCAAACAATTGCACAAAAACATAACAAAGAAATAGAAATATATGAGACAATATCAACTCTAACACCTTGGGCCCCTCCCATTTCAAAGGGATAGAACTGTTACTTTCCATTCTCCTACGCTTGGCCATCTCTCTTTCCCAATGTTCTTTCTCTGCGGCAAAGAAAGAGCTTGGTAATAATGGCAATGACCATCAGCACGCCATTACCGCAAGTAAGTCATTGTGATTATAAGACACTTAACGCAAATAGTAGTAAAATGGGAGTGTAAATTGTTGCATTAGTTTTAGATAAAATCAGCTTCATACCAAAGAAAATGACCAGATAAAATGATGATCTCCTAAGAACATGCCACAAGAGTCACAAAATGTAACATGTGTGAACAAGGCTAGAAATATCACAGGTTCACTACATACTCCCATTTGAATTAGTTTATGTTTATTGCATGTCCAGAGTCCTTTTACTTTTGCCAAAGATTTGTGACCTACTCCAACATCCAACTCCACAACCCCATATGACTCACAGTTTTACAAACTGGACTTAAACCAACAGTATTATTTTCTTCATGAAGTTTAAGTTTTGACAGAGACCGACAGAGACAGTTTAGTCAAGCTTAGTTGTCATCAGTGGGAATTTAAAGTCCCACTCCTATTCGGAAGTCACATATCAGCTAGGACGTCAGCAGAACACTTGCACGGGCATCTGCACATGGCTGTGATTTTTTCTGGAATGACAGCCAGGTTGTAAGTTGAGCCTCCTAAAAGAAAAAGTAGTAGATACTTTCTGCGTGTATGATCTAGCCTACAAGGCAAACAAGACTACCAATATATACATGCAAAGAGACTATCAAGGCTGAAGAGAACAGAAACAGTCTCCCACTTTAGGTGAAGAGTGTCCAATTCTGTGAGCATATATTGGACTAGAAATACTTATATGATTATTTTTTAATCTCCATTCATTCCGTCATTCTCCCATGAAGACTTTTCTCGAGCTTTTTTTTTTAAAAAAAAAAAAAAGTACTGTTGGGTTTGTGGCTTTTGTTCAGATTAAAATTGGAGCCCAAATACTATGACCAAATCCCATGATTTGAAAAACAAATTGCAGAACTGATAGAACATGATCAGAAATAGTTCAGAGAAGAGAATTCCTAAATAAAGATCTAATGACCATTGTGGTCTCTTCCAACCAGGCATTCACAGAAAAGTGGTGTTTTCCCAGATAATTTACAATCACGTGTTGACCCTGAACAGGGAGCTCAGATTTCCCTCTACAAAACAAGGCTAAATATTAAGAGGCGCCGTGGGCCTCTGATCAGTTCTCATGCTTTATGGAAACAAAAGGAAAGGGAAAAATAGTGAATGGAGAAAATGGAAAAGCATGAGCCCAACAAAGGGAGAAGCCAAGTTGTTGCTTGTTTTAGATCTGAATGCTGTGCATGGTTTTCATGGTGGCAAAAACAATTTACTAACAAAAAATGCTTTTGTTGAGTTGCCTTCACTGAAGAGGCCCTGCATGCCTTTTCACCAGACTGCTATAATTAAAAGCACCAATAAACAGAGCCTTTCTATTTAGATGGAAAAGCAACAATTAAGCCTGCCTGTCTATAAATAGGAGGCAGCTTCACATCTATGGCTCAAGTGGACACATTAAAATCTTAGCTCCAGTGCCCCCAATTTATTTCTACAGGACAAACCAATGAATTGCCATACTCTGATCTCAAAACTGATGATTTCCTACAAGATGTAAGTAGATAAATTATGAGTCGTTCTAGGTAAGTACTGAGAGAGTTGAAGCTGGGAATCAGCATTACCATGGAAATCTAAATGTATAGTCTTCTCTACCTTTTTTAAAAATTATTTTCCCATTATCAAGCTATGGTTTGCCTTGGGCAACTTATAGGTGCTGGCTCTCTTTTGCTTGGAAGGTATGAAAGAAAATGATAGACTTAAAAAATAGATTATGGAAAATGGAAAATGCTTTCTCAAGATTTCCATTAGTTCAAGTAAAGAAACCAAGAAATGGGCAAAATAGGTCAGAATTAGAAAATCTTTCGTTTCATGTATAGAGGGTGAGTGTTCAGTGTTTATTTAGCCACCCCCCTCTTCTGCAAGCACAACTGTTCAAAGGTCAGGCAATCTGTCTAGACACACAGCTGGGCCATGGCAGAGTTAGAACTCTGCCATCGTTCTGACTGCTAATGCAGCAACCATCGAAGGAAAATATTTGCCTATTTTTTTATTACTTTCAATATAAAAGAAAGCTGAGAGTAATGAGTTTTAAATAATAATAAAAAAAATCAATGGGTTCAATATTTCAAGAGATATTGGCAAGAGATCTTCTCATTTGAAAATGTGACTCTCTTCTACTCTACACAACTCGAGACACAGACTTTGTAATTTACAACAGTGTGGGTGTCCAAAAGTGCCCAAGATCGTCACAGCTTTGGAAAGATATGTATCCTCCTGTTCTTCCGTTTGTACCTGTCCTGTGTCTCCCAGTGGCTCTAAATGTCTTGCAATATCTTTTTGGCCAGTGGTTTTCACATCCTGCTGTGACTCTTTAATACAGGTCCTCATGCTGTAGTGACCCCCAGCCATAAACTTACATTCATTGCTAATTCATAACTGTAATTTCACTACTGTTATAAAGCATAATATAAACATCTGATATTCAGAATGTCTGATATGCAGCCCCCATGACCCACAGGTTGAGAACGACTGCATTTTGGGATGTGCTGCATATTTTCTCTTGCCTCCATTTAACCTTATCATTTGATTAATATGTTCATTAATGATACCTAGGACTTCAGTTTGAGCTTGGCTATTAGAAACACAACTAAAGGCGGAACAGAAGGAAAATAATGAATTTAAGTTTCATTCTCCCTATTTCGCTTCCTAGAAGGTGAGGCACACTTATAAACTGTGGCCAATCCACATTAGTTCAATGCCAGAGACATGAGTGGGAGTTATGACTGTTGTATTAAACCCATCAAATAAAGGTAGGTGGGAGGAATCACTGACACACACAGAGTCATAGACACTATTCAATAACATATTCCAAAAACGCACAGAGAAATAATGCTGAGATTAGTGATAAAATGAATGAGTAGAAATGAATTAAAGCAATAAAATATAAATACTGACCAAACATCACTAAATGAACTCTTAAAGAAAGAATCAGACAGAAGAAAAAATATTCTAAGAACAATAGTTGCATGGAAATAAGAGATTAAAGTGATTTACCCAGAATTGAAATAATGTATCAATAAATTGGACTCTTTTACTGCTGACAATTGATGAATTTGATTTATTGTTATCTATTCTATCTTTTCCCATAAGAAAACAGAATCCAAATATTCAAATATCAAATTAAAGATATAGATGGGGGTATGTCAAATAATTGATGTATTCTGCTCTGGAGTTAATTGGGAGGACAAATATATTAAATAAATTCTAAGAATTTTTATGCTTAGTTCAACACGAAACATTTGATGCTGCCAGTCAGGAAGATGAAAAGAAGGAGGAGGAAGAAAAGAAAGAAAAACAAAAACAACATGAAAATAAGTAACATAAAATGAAACAATAATCAAAATAAATGTAAAAGTCTTGACTATGCCTAAGGGAAAATTATCATTATAAACTTTTAAAATATAATAACATGGTTTTCAATGGCTGTACCAGAAACATAATGACACAGAAACGCTGAAAGTTTAAGAAAATGGAAAGCGAACAGTAAGACAATCTTACTAATATGGTAATTTAAATGTTCAGTAGCATTGAATTCAGACCAAACAGCACAGGGAGAAACATCGTGTAGTAATAAAAGGAATAGCCCTATATTTGAATGGCTGACACTATGGTTTGAAATGTAAAGGAAAAAACTGACAAGATTATAAGATAAAATTGAAAATTCTGCTGTTCCATTCAAAGTTTGAAAATATCGACATCAAAAACTAGTGGAGTCAGCAGAAAACATCATTTCTATTCTAAAAGTTCACAAATATTAAAGCTATTTTATAGTTAAAATTAGGATTCAAAGAGATGGAACGGTTTTTACCCAGAGTCACAAAGTTTGTCTAAGTCAGATTCAGGAAGAAAACTCCCAGCTCCTTTTGCTAATCCTATGCTTACACCATTTTGTAATGTACATAGGAGAGGTTCTGGGTTTGCAGACATCACCATCATGTCTGTCGCCATCCTGCTCAGATCTTCTAGGTCCCGGATGCCTTTTCCATGTTCATATCTTTGCTATATTTTGTTTTTAATTATTCATCTTTGATTCTCTTTGAAGAACAACTCTTGGTTCGCTGAGGTGGCTGTTCAAAGAAGTTCTCACACTTTGTAACTTTATTGTGATTTGGATCGGAATTGCCCTTCAAAGTCCATAGGCTAAGGGCAGGGTAAACAACTCAAAATGGGTTCAGGAAGACACTGAAACTGACCAGATTCACTAGGTTCCTCCCTGCGAGAGTAAGCACTGAAAGCTGGGAGTCCTCTGAAAAGCAGAGCTAAGTTACAAAGAAGACCACCACACAAGCTAAGCTGCAAAGAGTCTGAGACAAGACCAGTTGCCTGGGAAAAACTAAAAGCAGCTGACTTGCCTGGGAGAGGTTTTGATCAGAACAAGATGTTCTGATCAAACCTGATCTGTGGACTGTGTAGTGAGCTCCAGATATCTTAGCTTTTATGAGCTGTCGCTCATACTGTAGTGGGCCTTGGTGATGCAGCTGTCACTTCTGCTTTTGTAAAGTAACCTCTTACCCATACTCCTGTAAGTAACCCCAATAAAAGTTATCATTCACCAATATGAACTTTGATGTTACCCATACTTTGGTCTGTCATAAGCTTCTTAAGTGCAGTGAGTAGATATGTGAGGAAAAGTTGTGTCACCCAACAGCATGAGAAATAGAAATGGAACCACACAAACATGAACTAAAACAAATAAAGAAAGTAGGGCATGGAGTTAGGCGAAAGCATAGCTTGGTGACTGAGCTCCTGTTCCATCTTTGGATTTCCAGTTTTACTGAGCACTGGAAATTGTGGGTAATGAATGTCTGCAAGCAAGACAGAAAAAAACCCATCTACTTCAAAGGTAGAGTGTGAATAGATAGAAACTTTCCATCCAATTCTGAATTAACACTGACCAACTCCAGATAATTCTCGGTTTAGTTTCATGATGTGCTCATTCTCTCTCATGTCCTCCTCCTCTTCTTCCTTCTTATTCTCTTCTACCTCTGCTTATTCCTCCTCCTCTCCCTGATCCTCTTCCTTCTCTTCTTCCTGCTTATTCCCTATTTTTCTTCAGTTTTTACCCTCTCTCAAAACACATGGATTTCCATTCTTTGTGGCTTTAGCTCTAAAAATTAAAAAGATGCTTTCTCTGGGCCATAGCTTATCATGCAAATAACTTCTTAGATTTCCCAATTGCTTTGTGTATTTTTCTTGTTACTTTATAAGCTTGCTTTCTTTTGCTGCTGTCATGTGTTTTTTGGGGGGTAGATTTTGTTGCAGGATTTCATTCTATAAACTTGTTATATAGATGAGTTAATCTTAAACTTACAGGCTTGCTAATGATTTACCCATTCTAGCCTCTAATTTGTATCTTTCTTTTTGTCTTCATTGCAGTTCTAGTTGGGTCCTATATAAAATTCAAGTCCAAACCTCAAATGGCTGAAAAACAGTTAAGAAATTACTCAGCATCCTTAACGATCAGGGAAATGATCAAAACAATTTTGAGATACCATCTCACACTTGTCAGAATGGCTAAGATCAAAAACACTAATGAAAGTTTATGCTGGAGGGGATGTGGAGTAAGGGAAACACTCTTCCATTGCTGGTAAGAGTATATACTTATACAACCACTTGGAAATCCATAGAGCAGTTCCTCAGAAAATTGGAAATCAATCTACCTCAAGACCCAGCAGTATCACTCTTGGGCATATACTGAAAGGACGCACACTCATACCACAAGAACATTTGCTCAACTATGTTCATAGCAGCATTATTTGTAATAGACAGAACCTGGAAACAAGTTAGATACCCCTCAACCGAAGAATAAAGAAAATGTGGGACATTTATACAATGTAGTACTACTCAGTGGTAAAAACAATGACATCTTGAAAGTTGCAGGCAAATGAAAGAACTAGGAAAAAAATCCTGAGTGAGGTCACCCAGATACAGAAAGACAAACACAGTATGTACTCACTCATAAGTGGATATTAGACATAAAGCAAAGGATAACCAGCCTATAGTCCAAAATCCCAGAGAAACCACGAAACAAAGAGGACCCTAAGAAAAACATACTTAGATCTCCCTGGGAAGCAAAAATATACAAGATCTCCTGAGTAAATTGGGAGCATGTGGGGAGGGTGAGGGTGAAAGGGAAGTAAGGAGGAGAGAAGGTGAGGGAGAAGGTGAACATGAGAGATTGAGAAGGTTGAGTTGGGGAAATGAAAGCAAAGGAGAGTAATGAAAAAATATTTTGATAGAGGGAGCCTTTATGGGGTTAGCGAGAAACCTGGCACTAGGGAAACTACCAGGAATTCACAAGGATGACCCCAGCTAAGAACCTAAGCAATAGTGGAGAGGGTGCCTTAACTACCCTTCCCTTGTAATCAGATTGATGACTACCTTAATTGTGATCATAGAACCTACATCCAGTAACTGATGGAAGCAGATGCAGAGATACACAGCTAAGCACTGGTCAGAGCTCCTGGTGTCCAGTCATAGAGAGGGAGGAGCGATAATATGAGCAAAGGGGTCAAGACCATGATGGGGAAACCCCCAGAAACAGTTGAGTGGGAGCTCACTGACTCGGGACTGGCATCTAGGAGCTTGCATATGACTAAACTAAGCCCCCTGAATATGAGTGACAGTTGTGTGGCCTGGGCAGTTTGTAAGATTACTAGCAGTGGAACCAGTATTTATTCCTAATGCAGAAACCGGCTTTTGAGAGCCCGTTCCCTATGGAGCTATACCTTGCTTAGCCTACATGTGGGGGGAGGGGGGCTTGGTCCTTCATGAAGTGATGTGATAGATTTTGTTGACACCTCATGGGAGGAGGCCTCACCTGTTTTGAGTTGTGGATGGGGGTTGGGGAGGGGGAAAGTAGGAGGAGTGGGAGGAGGGGAGGGAAAGGGAACTGGGATTGGTATATAAAATAAGATTATTTTAAAAATAAAAGAATAAAAATAAATAATAGGAAAAAATGAAATTCAGGTCTAACTTATGTTAAGAAAAAAAACCATTACTGTGGTTTATAATGATAATCATATAGTAAAATGCTTGCTATTTCTTTAGTGCATGCTACTTACTGTGTTGGAGATAAAGAAACCAAGTCTTTGTTATGAAGATTAATTCCCTAGCCTCTCATGACTAATAACTGTGTAAGCCTCACCACACACAGACCAAGGATCAGATGAGTCAGACATGAGCTCAGACCCCCTCAGTAGCAAAAATGTCACAGTGCTTCCTACCCTGGATTTGCTGGCCCTGGTTCTAGCAATGGAGGATCTGGTTCTCCTCCTCTCTGCCCTGGTTGTAGTAGAGCTTACAGCGCTAATGCCCATCCTTAGCCCACTTATTTCCCTTGGGAATGATACTTTCTTCTCAACAAACTCTTTGCCCTTTTACCTGCCATTTTCTTCAGACACAAGAAAGAATATTCCCTGAACATACATTTCTTAGGGCTTCCAGCTTCAAAGTCATGCCTTCCTGCTGCCAGCTGAGTCATATTCCCAAGAAATAGAACCCAAGACAGGGAAAATCAGAAATACATGATTTATTGACAAAGGGCACCTAAGAGAGCATCTAATGGGGAAAAAAAACCAGGAACTGTAGGGAAAGAAGTCATGTGAAGATGTGTGCTCAAGTGCTACAGGAATTCCTACCACCAGTAGACTTTGAGTTATCCCCCCACTCGGGCGTGGCCTCTTATACTATAAATGCTCATGTAAAACATGCATCCGGCGGCCTCTTTTCTGTTCCAGCAGAGGATTGTGATCTGTGAGTCTACCCCTAAATAAATAACCCTCTATTATACTCAATTCTGAGCTAGTGTGGGATTTCTTTTAAGTTTCCTTCTTCACTCAGGTAAGATCTAAACGTGTTTTCATTTGGGAAAGACACCATAGTACAAGTCACAATGTGGTCCCCACCTCAAGGAAAGGGAGATGACCTTTTATCTCCCTGTAGTTAATTAGTTAATTTATTAGTTAATCATTGCTATAGGTTTTTCTGGTTGGGGAAGTGTAGGGAATGTGATCTGCTAGGCATCAATTTAGGTCTCCTTGAGCCTATAGAAACCAACACTCACCAAAACATCTATTATAACCAAAACTCTGAGCTCTAAACATAGTATGTGAGGTAGGGGAAAAGTCAGCATTCAGCTTCCTTTTTTCTCATCCCACCCCCTGATCCTGGCCTCTGTCGTCTCCCCACCATCCTTTGTGGCTGGAGTCCCTCGTACAAGCTATCCAGCCACAAACGCTGTAGATTTTCATAAAGCAGAACCAACCACATGGGCGCCTAACCCTTTATTAGTGTTCTAAACCTTTGTTGACAGTTACCAAGACTCCCCGGGTGCAGCACAAAAGTCAACAAGGAAATAAAACAGCAGCTGGTTTATTCCTTGGGAATAAAACCCACTACATGTATAGCAGCTGGGGATGTGCCCACAAACCTCAGGGCACTGCTGGTCCCAAGGGCTCACTGAATCTTCCATTTTAATATCCCTTTCCCAGCCTGTCTGTGTACTTAACACTTCTCCACATCTTTCCGCTTCCTTGTACCAGTGTGCCTCAGGAAAGCTGATCAGTCGTGAGTACTTAGCTGCCCTTCTACCTGGAAGGCAGACATTTGATCCATCTGCTTGCTGCTACCCTCAACCATCTCTTAGCAAAATCTCTACCAGCTCTTTCCATTGCTTCTGTACTCTAGAACTTATATCATCTGGTGCTAACCTCACAGTGAATTCCATTGTATGAACTGATAAAACTCTCTACCCTATCTTGTCAGAATCTAAAAAAGTAAATGTTCAAGGAAAGCCATGTAGAAAATCTGAGACAAATATGCTCTCTAATGACACTCCTGCTTCCTCCTTGCTGACTTGATGTCTAGACCCACATGTTCATAGCAAAAAAGGGTTCTATGAGGGTGACATCTTTGGTATTGGGGCTTGTTTGTGAAAGCTGGTTCTAACAGGTCAGTGTTGGGTGACCCAAAGACTCAAGGGAATTTCATGCATCAAATTTCTCCTGTCAAAGAATGCTACCGAATGTATCATTGTGAGGATGACAGCAAACAGCTTCTGCATTGCAGTAGCCTGGCACTATAAAACATTGGTTCTAATTCATATAGCATCCAACGAAGATGATTTTGGTTGGTAAGACTCAGATGTCTTAATCTCTGACATCTCATCCCAGTTTATTATTCTCTTCCATTAGACACATGTATAGTGAAAGACAGAAATTGAAAAAGTGCCTTGAGCAAGTTCAAGGGGCATATTCTGTTGAATACTCACATAGCCACAACTAGGTGGAGAGGAGTCTTGAAAATGTAGTCTAGATATGTACCCAGAAAAAATGAGGAACTTGGCTGAAGTTTACCAGAGGCCAAAAATGGGCTGAGTACTGTCTCTAGACTGAGAAACAGAACACTTGGAATAACCACAGAGGGAAAGAAGAAATCAAGAAAAAAGCAGGTCTGGTTCCAAGATGGATGATATCTATAAAACTTCTCTATTCTAATTCTGGCCTGCCTAAGAACTACAAGGGTCTACCGAATACCCTAAATGAGACAGTGTAGACCATATGAAGGCAGAGATAAAAGAAGTACATCAGTGTTCACTCCTGAGAAGGAGCAAGGGCACATAAAGAGAAGTCGGATAGATTGGGAATGTAGACCAAATATCACAGAGAAATGGGTAGAAATCACGTGACTTAAAACAAACAAACATAAAAATAATGTCCAATCTGTCCTTTACCCGTGACAGAAAACTCAGAAAAAAATGAAAAGTCTGTTGACTTTGTAGATCATGGCGAGCAAGCTGGCTTGATCCTGGATTAATATTACAGAATCATGAAACCCTGAAGCAACTCCAGCAGTTAAAGAGAAGATCTTGACATCAGGTTAGGGTTGGGAGTGTGAAATAAGTGATGCTGAGATTTCTGCTTATTATGGTTCCACGGTAGAATGATACACCTGGAGAATTATGATTGCATACGCCTGCCCTAGGACAGAACAGGCTAGGCTGAATTATCTCCCTCCCTCCCAATCTCCCTCTCTCCCACCTCCGCCCCATGTATTTAACTCCATCTGCACACACTATGTGGTTAAGCTTTACATTGATGTGCTGGTGACATTAGACTGTTGTAAACAGCTTATCTAAAAATACTAGGCACTCTGTCAATAGCACGTTAATCCAGTCTTGCAGCACATTTCTACAACAGCAACCTGAACTAAGAAACAGTCAGCCTCCATCTTCATCTCACAAAATGGGGTGACCTGACCCTCTAAAATCGCATGATTCACCGGCCAAAACTTGCTGACTCTCCCTGTTTCTGTCTCTCCATGTCTCTTCATGGTATTTGATCAGATTTGCTCAGCTCAGCTTTGACTGAAGTCAAAGGTATTTACCTATATTTTCAATGTTCGATCAGTGGGCTGGCTCTGAGGTGTACATAATTCTGCTTAAGTAGCTGAGTCATTTCCTTCTAGGAACAACCCACAGTGGATGGCTCAACACAGAGTGGGCGTGTGCTTTTGCAGGTCACTCTGTCCCTTGTGTCTCTGTGATTCAATATGGCTTACTGGATCTCTGACTCTACGCATGCTGTTCCCTTTATCTTATTATACCTTGCTTCTATAGATTTCTGTGTGGCCCATTTCTGCACAGTGGATTGGGTCTAAATCTCAGCTCCTCTGAAAATTCTGTTGGGAATAGCTTACCTAAAACATGAGGTACTGCTGTCACCTTCCTGCACCTTCCTCTTCTGTGTTTCAGATCACACTCTGCTATTGCAGAGCTTAGTGGTTGACACTGTTATCTATCTCCCCCTGCCCTGTGTATGCAGAATTTACAAGGGAGTAAATTCTGCTTTATTCATGGTGATGTTGCTGGGCTCCATGAGAATTTAGTATTTGTTTGAATTGGCACTGCATTCTGTCTGCCCCACTGCATCCTCCATGGCTTAGCCCCTTAACAATAAGGGAATGAAAAAGAAATGACAGACAGACAGACAGAAAATCTGGGATCAGGCAGGCTGTTCTCCCCATGAAGGAGCAGTACAAACTCTGCAGCAGCCAATAAACTCAGCATGTTTCTTATATGCTACACAGGAAAGGGAGTTAGCTAGTTGTGGTGGGGGGCAGGTCTCTGTAGGGGAGCAGTCTCAGACTGTAGACAGACATTCAAAGGGAGGAAGCTGTAGTTGCTAATTTTTGCACACGCTATCAACATTCACACACAAACTGAAGGAACAGTTTGCCAGTTCTAAGCCTGATCCTTACAGGGAAGACTTTACCATGCCCATGGGTCTAAGACATTTGTGTCTGTCTTTGACATGGCTGTGCCCATGTGTACAATTCATATTTATCTGAGACTTCCTTTGGTCTTTATATATTTACTCAAGGCTTTCTCGCTCCCCCACACTGCCTATGTTAGTCTTTCACTTGGAGCATTTCCAACATTAGTAAGTCTAGCCCATTTCCCTCCCCCCCAAAAAATCATACATTGATAAAGAACTACATATTGGCCATGTGCTTTGGGAAATTTTTGAGATTTTTCTAACATAATATAAGTAATTTCAGGCTTTCAGAAACATTTGCTATATGTAGCTCCCCTTGTATCATCTACTTTTTCTACAAGTAATATATAAAAGTCCTTGAGGAGGTGGAGAAGCTTCCAATTAAACTTTAACTTAGAAAGAACCATAAATGTCACAAAGTTTCCCCCCACCCCACCCCTCACCGCTGACTTTGTGATAGAAATGGACAGAACAGGTTTTCACTCTACCATTGTGACTCTTCCAGAAAGACATGTTAAACCTTAGGTTCCACACATCTAAATTGCAACTGTCTTGTTCATGTATGTAAACCAATGATCAAGGACAGCCCTGATATGATGCTGACACTCAGTACATGAAGCTTGAGTGTCTGCTGAATGAACACAGTGACCAAGCATTAAAACATATCTGCTTTTTAATCGGGTAGAGTCTTTAACCTTGAGAAAAAGGCCCAAGAGTTAGTGCTGCCAGAATTAGTGCCAGTAAAATCACCAGGAAAGATGAGAATTCACAGAATTCACTAAGAGGTAACAGGCCATGAGTGTCTTTGCTACTTTTATAATTTTACGTAGTATTTTTACTCAGTAAAACCCACCTTCTAAAAACAAGTCAGTATGACAATGTGCAGTTTCACTGCTCCATTACGTCGAAGGCGTTTAAGATTCAATAAAAGGTGATGGGCCTTTCCCACTCTCCCTCCTGCAACCTCCACTCTCCAGTACCTGCACAGACACCCGAGAAGCAGGCTTCTCTAGCCAACTTTGTGTGGTGCATTCCATTTCACTAGCTCCCCGCTTTCTGAGTAATTGCCACAGGGACTGAGTGGTCCCCAAGGGTAGAGTGCTGAGCCCTGTGTAGTAGATGTTGGTGTATTTCCACTTTACCTGGCACTTGAGCCTGTCAGAGTTTACCATTAACACTGGAGCTCACCTTGAGGACAAACTGCAGGTGATAATATTAGATTGTATCACAGTCCCTTCGGAGGGCCTCGTGGTTATGACTAAATTCGTAGTAAAGCTAATGTCTTTCACAACTCTAGCTGTTGCCATAGCGCACGCCTAAGCTGCCTCACACCCTGAAGTATTGCAATATCTCCAGTGCTAAAAGGGATCACAGCTATTCAAAATAGGTCAGCCTGACCAGATGGAGGCCATTGCATTTGCATGTGCTAGCTAAGCCTCTTTTCCAGCACATGATCCCTGAAGAAACCAGTTTTCCTGCTATATCATAATAATCTCCCCTCCTGAACACTCTTTCCATCAAGAGCAGGTCAGAATCAGAACAACATGACCAAGACAGTCTCTAAAGTGCTATTTCACACGGAGATGTGGAATATGGTTTGTAATAACATTGAAAGGCAGATCTTGTTTGCCATCGTCAGGACAAATTTAAGAGTTTCACACATAATTTAGCCTCCTCCCAAAGGTAGAGCTTGTATTTGCATCTTTTTGAGCCTATTAGGGGCTTAGTTATTTCACTGACAATCAATAAAATGTGGCAGCAAAACTGACCATGTAATTTTATCCTGGGAAGAAACCCATGGCTGGCATGGGGGTGTGTGTGGAAGTGGAGAACATGCCAGTCAAAAACCCCTAGTTAAAATCTTCCCAGACCAGGCATCATACCTGTGAGTGATAAAGTCTGCCCTCTTGTAACCAGAGGCACCTCACTCTGCCCATGGTATCCAGAGGAACCTAGTTGACCTTAGACCTAAGTCACTATTTTCTGAGGATGTTGGTTCTGCCATAATGAATAAACAGAGCAAGAGGTATATTACACATAGCATGATGCAGAACTTGAATGACTTGCCTTTCCACTAGGAATATGGTCGTTGATGGGAAATACTGTCCTGTGTGCACAGAGACAAGGCAGTGTCTCTCAGAATAGTAGTTACTGGATGGCAGCATGGATTGAGGGGTAGTCAGTATCTCCTTCCTCAAGAGAGATGTTTCAGCTCTGAGCTTATTGCAGTCATCATTCTGATAAGATTTGCAAACTTAGAAATTTTTTTGAACTCTTAGAAATTTTCAGATCTGGGTTTTAAGAAGAGACTTCCCAGGAGGCAGGATGCAAAGCAAGAGAGTAAATGTCCCTTTTTACCCGCCTTCATTAGGGTTTCCGTTGCTGTGATCCAAAGGAACTTGGTGAGAAAGAATTTATGTCAGCTTCCAGCTTTCAGGCTACAACCCATCCTGAGGAAAGTCAGGGAAGGAACTCAAAAACACCTGGGGTTTAGCAGCTGATACAGAGGCATGGAGAAAAGCTATTTCTTGTGGCATGTTCAACTTTCTTATACAGCTCAGGACCACCTGTCCAGGGGCGCCTGCACCTGCCTAGGCTGGGACCACCCACATAAGTCATTATTCAAGAAAACCTACTACAAACTTGCCGAAAAACAATTTGATGGAGACATGTTCACAACTGAGGTTTGCCTTCCCAGAAAACTCTAGTTTTTGTCAAGTCGACAGGAAAACAACCAGGTCATTCCCTTACTCTGCTCTCTAGGGTGGGGCTTCTTCCCAGCCTCAGAGGTAAACCAGGTGACCTAGGGGCGGCACATTTCCGTGGCGTGACGCAACTTAATTGGTATAGGCCTGAGCATGTACTGTATGCTAGATCAATGGAAGTTGGCCCTGAGACATTCACGGGGAACGCTGGAGCGTATGTGTTCACTCTTCTTCGGCAGATGGGAAGTGAGAAGAATGTTGCTCTGAAAGCCATTGGAGCCAGTGATGAAGACAGAGAGGATCTGTGGGTCCTGGGAATGGGAGGACAGAGCAATAGCACAACTGAGAGGAGAAAGGAATAGCAATTATCCTGATGCTTTTGAGCCCCAAAGCCAGCTAGCTGTTCTTGAAACTGGATATTCCCTGGACTGTTTTCAATATTAAGTGCACAACTCATTTTTGTTTCTTTAAGCAACTAGGTTTTTTTTTTAACGAAAAGATAGTTAATACCTTATGTTAGACATCTCTTGCACTTTTTATTTCTAAAAAGATTTCTGATGTTGCAGGCATGTGTTAGGAACAGCTGCTGTTAGTTCTATTTGTCCAGTACTCTCAGGCATGTAACAGGAAACGACATGGTGGTGGTGATGCTGATGATGCTGATGCTGATGATGCTGATGCTGATGCTGATGCTGTTTAAGAAGAACTTATCAGGCACTGAGAACATTTCAAAGTCAGGATATTCACAAAAGTGTTTAGCCTGACAATTTCTCTTCAGGGATTATACAGATCTGTTCTAAAGCTTTGAATATAAAATCTCATTTAATTACCACCATGATATTATAGAATGTTCTATTATTTCCTCGTTACAAGTTATAGAATGAAAGTAAAAAGAGGATGAAATAATATTCTTCAGGCCATACAACATGGAACCCTACAGTGCCTTCATCCATCCCCCATACCACCACTGACAAGGTAGAGGATTCTGTGTGTTCTGGGTTCTGTCCTATTACAGTACCTCTGGTTTTACATCTCCACTGGGAGGATCCCTGATCAATGTCAAGGGGAGAGTTTCTGTTATTGGAGACTTAGCTCAACCAGCAGGTCTTCCAGCAGTCGCAGGTGTTCAGCTGACTCACGCCTGCTTGATCCTTCCCAAGAACACAGAGATCAAAGGGAGGAAGGATTTTTTAACTCAAGTTGTCAGGCTGATTCTGCTTCCAAAAATTCTACCGATTATAAATATGGCATTCTGCTTTAATCTTCAAAAGAAAAAAATCAAATTGTAGCTGACTATTGTAACTCCCTGTTTAACTGGGATAAAAGGAAGATTTATGTCTCAGTAAGTTCCTGCCTACCCCTATGTTCCCCAAATGGCTTTGGACAGTATATACAGCATAGGCTTGGGGATCCTCCTGTTATCCCATCATTCCCCGAGATAATTCAGATAATCTATGCAGTGTTGTCAATCTCAGGCAGGGTCTTCTCTCTGACATTACCACAGAGTCTGGTATTGTTTGCCTTCAAACATCTTCATCTACTCCACTCTATGGAGATGCTACAGTGCGACACTACAGACCACCATGGTACTTTTCTAGCTGCTGTGACAAACTACCAAATAGCAGCAACTTAAGGGAGGAAAGTTTGAATTTGACTTGCTCTTTGAGATGGTACAAGCCATTGTGGAGTTCATGGCAATGGAGTGTGCAATTGGAAATACTCTGTAATTCCTTACACCTCTGTGCATCAGGAAACAGAGAGATCAGGCTCGAAGTGGGATGAGTTAAGAAGGTCAATACCCACACCATAGCAACCCACTTGTAGGCAGAAGTTTCTATCCCACGTGGTCCTGCAGCCATTCAGTCCCAAATAAACACACAGATGTTTATATTAATTATAAATTGTTTGGCCTATTCCTCAGGCTTATTACTAACTAGCTCTTTACAACTTAAATTAACCCATAATTCTTATCTATATTTAGCCACGTACCTAAACTTGGTACTTTTTCTCAGTAAGGCATTCTCATCTTGCTTCTTCTGTGTCTGGCTTGTAAACGCATCTCTGTCCTTTCTTTTCTCATAATTCTCCTACTCTGGTTTCCCTGCCTATACTTTTGGCCTGGTTACTGACCAATCAGTGTTTTATTTAACCAATATGAGTGACAAATCTTTGTAGTGTACAAAAGCATTATCGCACAGCACCCACTTTCTCAAACTAGGCTTCACCTCCTAAAGATTTCATGGCCTCCCTAAACAGCTAGGCATAAAGTGTTCAAACCCTTGAGCCTCTGCAGAAAATGATACATCCAATCTCAACAGTGTTCATCCGTCCTTACTGTCTCCATTACTCTCCACATTTCTTCCTTTGCTAATTGTACTGGGCTCTTCCTTTGAATGAAGAACAAAAGCAATAGGAAACTTAGGTCTCTTACTTAACAACTTACCAAAGAGCCAGTTATTAGAAATTGGTAAGGGGAAATGAGCTTGTTTATAGTTTGGGCCAGAAAAATTTAGTTTTTCTACCTTTGCTGTGGTGGGTATTATAATTTATAGGAAAGATTAAACAAAACCCAGGAGCCATAACTGTGTATTTTGCTGTGAAATAAGTTTCTAAAACTCTGAGGCATCTCTTTCTGGGAGACTTGTGCTCTGGCATCATAGCCCAGGTTTGTTCTTGACCTTAGCATGGTCTTGCCTGGAGAAACTTATTCTTTAGACTCCATTCTTATAGAGATATTATCGCGCTCATTCACAAATACCCTGCTGCTGTCCAGCCCATTCTTTGTAGTACTTTCCGTACTGCAAGGGTTTGTGCCTCAATTAAAGTGGTCCTATAAAATAATTGCAAGGGCTTTGGGGATTCAATGCATAATTTATTTTAATATCCCCTTAAATATCTTTGGAAAAATCTCTTAGACGTCCACCCAATTTGGAAGATAGTTAGTAATTTAATTAACCATTCAATTTCAAATACATACAAAGAAAATTATAAGCCTCTTGCTCAGCTACAGGACAATTTAAGTAGAATGAGACCAAGGAGGGAAGCCATTAGCTACCAGGAACAGGAGAATCATGACTCTGATGTGGCAAAAAAAAACCAGCTCAGGAATTTTTAAATACTCTCTTATTTTGCTTTTAAGGAGAACTTTCAAAACACAAACCCAAGGTAGATATTAACCAAAACTTGAAAACCATTTCCTAAGAAGATTAATGCTTTCTTTAAAAAAAACTGAGAAATATGGATAACCAGCTCTATCATTTTTAAGTGATGATTCTCATCAAGCCTGTAGGTTTGATGTTTAAAAAGAAAACATTTTAATATTCTGTCATCTATTAACATGTGTTGCTCAGCCCACACATTTAGTCAAATTCCTGTTCAGTCCATCTGTGGACTCCCTACACCCCCTTTCCTGTCATTGGACCTGTAGACACAGAAGTAATCTGTACCATGAGGAATTCAGTTTTAAATAATTATCAAGTAATAACTTTCCAGGCTTTTTATGATTTAAAGTCTCCATTCATGGCCAGAGCAGGACTCAAGCCCAATTCAAGTGACTAGTAATTAGAGTCCTGAAAATTATAGGGTACTGATTTTAAGGGAAGGGCCTAGCCCAGTTGTTCTCCATCTCTACCAATTACTACTCAGTGCCTCTAAGCTGACATCCTTGGTCCTTGTTGGAGCACACCTTCTTCAAGTCTTGAGATGTGTGTGGAGTTTCTGATATAGCAGCATCTCTGCAAACTTCTGCTTTCTCTGCCCCCACCACACACTCCCTTCTCACCCTCTAGAGCATCAGTTACCCTTCCTCCCAAGTGCTATTTCTGTATCACAGAAGGGGTTACTGGACACTTGCAAAAGTCTGTGCTCTCTGCAGTCAAAGTATTCAACCATTTATGAGGTAGCTTCTCAAATCACTTGGATCAGAGCCCGGTACAGTGTCACACAATTAATCCATCACTCCGAAGGCTGCAATGAGAGGATCAAGTGTTTAAGGCCAGACTGGACAATGTAATGGGACTCTACTTAAAAAAAAAAACAAATCACTCGGGTCAAAGTAATGTCCTTACACATGCTCAAACAGAAGTCAGCTTTTGAAAAGTGATGATAGAACAATATTAATGAAAGCAAATTTGTTGCTATAGCAATTGTCAGTATGTTTCACTGAAATAACTATCATAATGACATTTTTACCAAGTATCATTGGACATCATCAGACATTACATAGACATACATTAAAATGACAGTGCGATGCCATTTTACACCCCTTATAGGACTAAGCAGATGTTGGTAAGCTGAAAGAATTAGGACTGTCATGTACTGCTGAGACTGTCAACTGATACAAACATTTTTGAAAAATGGTCTAACAGTTGTTTAAAAGTTAAATATGCTATACCTGCCTTCCATGTCTACATAGATAACCAAGAAAAGTAAAGACATGTTCATAGAGAAAATTAAACATGGATGCCGATTGCTCTTTTATTATGATCACAGAGTAAAAGCAAGCCATATGTCCATCAACTGATAATAAAATGTCACATATTCCATATAAGAATTTGTCCATAAAATGGAATTCTGTATTATTTAATTTGAAAATGTCTGTTACTTTTTAAAATACCTTTAAATCTAAAGGCCCATGACAAAAGACAAAATGTTGTATTTTTATTTAAAGAATAGGCAACTTCATTAGGACAGAAGGTAAACTAGTAGTTGCCAAGCATTATGGCTAATCTTCATTGCTAACTTGACTAGGCTTAGAATCATCTAGGATTCAGTTCTCTGGATGTGTCCTGAAGATTGTCTATATAGAGATTTAACTTCATGGGGACGACCCACACTGAATCCCGTGGACTGGGTTTCAAGCTGAGCAGAAAGGCGAGCTAGGCATTGGAATTCATCTCTCTCTACTTCCTGACTGTGGATTCAATATGAACAGCTTCCAATGCTTTATTACTTACTATTCCTTCTCTGCCTCAGTGGACTATTATTTCTTAAAAACCCTAATCCAAAAAAAACTTTTCTTTTTTAAATTGTTTTATGTTGGATATTTGGTCATAACCAGGAGAAAAATCACATCAGGTAATGGGATAAGAAGGGAGGGAAGGAGCTGAGGACCAACTGTCAATGTGTGTAGTGGTTTATTGAAGGTGATGATAAATACTCTGAGACTAGACACTAGGGATGGCTAAACATGATGTTACTTTACTAAGCATGGTTGAATTATATGCTTTAGCACATTTTCTGGTGTAAAAATTATATATTAGTAAAAATGTTTCCAAACCTATATGTATTAAATTATCAACATCTATAAAATGGTTTGATTACTCTAGTGTATTATATTAGTCATCTTTCCATTATTGTAACAAAATACTTGAGAAACTAAATGATGTGGTGGTTTGAATTAGCAAAATTCTTAAGAAACTAGAAGCAATGGTTTGGATAAGAATGGCCCCACAGCCTCATATATTTAAATACTTAGAGAGTAGCAGTATGTGAAAGGATTAGGAGATGTGGTCTTGTTGGAGGAAGTTTGTCACTAAGGTGAGCTTTGAGATTTTAGGAGTCCAAGCCAGGCCCAATGCTTCTCTCTCTTCCTATTATCTGAAGATCTGAATGTAGAACTCTCAGCTATTTCTCCAGCAGTTTATCTGCTGGCATGCCACCATGCTCTCTGTCATGATGAAATGGATTAAGCCTCTAAAACTGTAATCAAGCCCCAATTAAATGTTTTCCTTTATAAGAGTTTCTGTGGTCATGGTGTCTCTTCACATTAATAGAATAATAGGACAGAAATGGGTACCAGGTGTGGAGTATTCATGTGACAGGCCTGACCACGCTGCTTGTTGATGGAATGTGGACTTTAGAACTTTGGATTAAGAAAGTAGTTGGACACATTAAGCAGGGCTTAATGGGCTATCCTGGGAGGATATTATAATACAGTGTTGAGGGCAATTTGTTCTTGGGGTGGTGACTGGCTCATGAAGTTTGAGAGGGTAAGAATATTAATAATATCATTTATATATTATATATTATTATATTACATAATAATATAATTAATACAATTAATAATATCATTCTTGTGATATATTGGCAAAGAATGTGGTCATTTTCTGCCTTCGTCCAAAATATATATCTTGGGCTAAATTAAAGAGTTTTGGTTTAGTAGCTTAGTCGCATTGACAGAGAAAATTTCAAGATAGTCTATCACTGGCTCTGTGTTGTTGTTATTAATGGTCACTTTAATGCAAATCTACAATCAAAATGAGCAAGATAAGCAAAGGAAAGCACAAAATGTACAGTTTGAGGATAAAATGAGTAGGAGGAAGCAGACTGGACTCAGTCTGTAACCAGGATTAAAGAAAAGCCTGATGCTAGATGGAATGAAGGGAGTGGTGACCTCCTGGAAAGACTCCACCCAGCTAAGCTTCCAAGTTGTGAAAAGAAAGTAAAGAAAGGCTTACCCAACGAAGGAAATGGTCAAAAACAGAAAGCGGATGCAAATATAATTTAACAAGGGGAAGAGTGCACGTTCCAGCCCTAACAAGCAGCATGACTTGGCAGCTTCAGCCACATGCTGCTGGCTTAAGGACAAGGATACAAGAAAGGGTAATAGAATCCCCCTCCAGGACTAAGAAAAGCCTCAGAGTCAAGGTGCATGTCAAGGGTATCTATCCTTGCATGGAGGTCCAGGGAGGTCACTGTGTGAAGCTGTGAAAGTGAAGCTTGGATTTTGTTGGAGACCCCAAGATGGCTTTGGAGATGCCTGATCTGTGGGGGTACCTGAAGAAGAACGCTGCTCACAGGGGATGGAATCAATCCAAGAGACAGAGTGTGCTGCACTCAAGAAAGCTGGAACAAAATTCAGATCTGAAGAGCTTTTTGACATCAGACATGGAGATGAAGAGTTAGAGGTTTGCCCAGCTGGTTTTTAGTCATGCTTGGTCCAGTATTTCCTCACTATACTCCCTTTCCTCCCTCTTGGAATGGTGATGTATATTCTGTGCCATTGTATCTTGGAAATATGTGATATGCTTTTTGATTTTACACTGGATTACAGTTCAGAGATTGCCATGATTCTCAGAAGAGACTTTGAGCTTTGGGCTTTCAAGCAGGGTTGAGACTTATAGTCTATTTTTGAAGTTAAACTAAATGCAGTTTTGCATTATAATGTAGGTTCCAGGGAGTGCAGTGGTTTGAATAGGAATGGCCCGCAAAGGCGTGTATATTTAATACTTAGGGAGTAGCACTATTTGAAAAGACTAGACGTATGGCGTTGTTGGAGGAATTGTGCCTGAGGATGAGCTTTGAGGTTTCGAAAACCCAAGCCAGGTCCAGCGATTATCTCTCTCCCTGCTGCCTGTGGATGTAGAACTCCCAGCTACTTCTCCAGTGTCATGTCTGCCTATGTACAATCATGCTCCCTGCTATGTTAAAAATGGACTAAGTCTCTGAAAATGTAAGCAAGTCCCAATTAAATGCCTTCATTTATAAGAGTTGCTATTACCATCATGTCTCTTCACAGTGATAGAACACGGACTAAGACAGAAGATAACGAAGAGGAAAGGATTGTCTTGGCTCTTGACTGAGGAGGCTCCAGGCCATTAAACTGAATCTGTGTTGAGGATGCTCATTATCTACACAGCAGAGGAAAAGGTGCTTACATCACAAGCCAGGGGACAGTGAATAGAAGAGCAAAAGAGAGCACAGCCTCAATGACCTAAGACACTATCACCAGCCTCCAGATTCTAAAGGCCCCACTACCTCCACAAGCACCACCATAGGGATCAGTCCTTAAATACATGATGCTTTGGGGGATGGTTACCCAAACCACAACATTTATCATATAGATAGATAATAATATATTACGTGTCTGTTGCATAATGTGTAATATATAAATGTACAGAATGATATAACAGACTATGAATAGGATATAATTGCTAATTTAAAAGCTTAAAGGAACTAGAATTCACTTGATGTGCACAGGATTTCCTCCTTTAAAAAAATATGTTGCCTCAGCTTCTTTCAGGGATACAAGATTTAAGTCAAAGTCATATAAAACAAAAACAACCCTGAATCCAGTGTACTACTTGTCAGGCCATTTTCCATTTGTTAGGTGTTTTTGTTAGACTTGGTTTGGTTTTATTTTGTTAGGACATCTCTGAATTAATGGTGTGGGAGAATTGTCTGTATTCTATCAATCATATTTTAAATAAATGCTGATTGGCCAGGCAGAAAGTATAGGCAGGAAAACCAGACAGGAAGCAGAGGTGGAGCAAAGAGAACGGGAGTATTCTGCGAAGCAGGAAGCTCCCTCCACCACTCCTGCCCAGATCACCGAAGAAGCAACATGTGAACTGACAGCTGGAAAAGGTACTGAGCCACATGGCTAACACAGACAAGAATTATGGGTTACCATAAGATGTAAGAATTAGATAATAAGAAGACTGAGCTAATGGGCCAATCAGTTTATAACCTAATGTAGACTCTGTGATTTTCTTTGGGACTTGCCGGTTGTGTGGTACCAGGCGGGACAGAAACCCCAACAAGACTGGCCGTCATGTTACAAATTAAGAAACTTTGATGGGCCTCTAATGCTTGCTCTACTCCCAGTAGCTAAATGCAGGCAAATTAGCACCTTCTCATAGATTACACAACTGGGAAATGAGAGGGATATGTGAGTCCCGTCACGGGTCATTATTTAGACCAATGAATCCTAAAACATTAATATAATGACATGTTTTCTAAACTCATTGTCATCATCATCATCATCACCCTACTTGGATCCAGAACATCTCGAATTTTAAGTTTCTTAAGACCTTTAATTAAGGAGGAGTTAGCCTTATCTCTAACTGTAAGAACTAAGGGGATATGAAAGGCAAAGGGTCAAGAGAGTCAAATTCAAGGCAACCGAGAAACTGGAACTGGATCTCATATTTACTGCTCTGTAAACAGTCTATATTTGCTTTTTTCCTACCTGGCTGCAAGATTAATTGCTAAATGTGAGAAGATCTTGGAGTTTCTCCATAAGACGTTGTGTTTAAAGGAGAGATTTTATTATGAGTATTCTGAAGCAAGCATGACTCAGAGAGTGAGTCAGGAAGGTCATCTCATTGGAGGTGGCTGATCATAAATTAGCTTTTGTAGAATATTAATCTCCTCCAGCTCCTTTGGGAAGCTAGCAATGATTGGTAAAAAGTATGAAAGGCTTAAAAAAATAAAAGAGTAGGAAGACAGTGTCACCTTGAGCTTCTTCTAAATTGGTGGATTTTCGAGGAGGGAAAGGGTATGCTTTCAAAGAGACTTTAGAAGGGAATGGTTCTGAAAGGCAAGATCCTGCAAATAGAGAAAAGTTATTATTAGTGTGCTGGGAGCTGATGAGAAACATGAGCTCGAGCCTGAGAAATTTCTTGGTATGTATTTTTCCGATGAATTATTTCTACCTAATGATGAAACTTCTAGGATGGCCTGGAAGTAGCTTTGTAATCATTTGGAGTTTGAATATCTGGGAACCTACAGCTGAGAATCGATAATATCTGAGTCTCTGAGCTGGGATAAAAGAATCACAACACTAGAGGGGTTGTGAAATGAACGTTGATGTGTCAATTCACTCAGAGCTCTCACCTGAAACCATCAAAACATCACAGACAGATTTTTCTCTTTCTTTAATACACCCAAATCAGCGAGCGCTTAATGTGCTGTTCCAAAGGCCAGCATCACTTGTAAACTGATTAAAAATGCAAATTTTCAGGTCCTACCCCAGATTATCTGAACCGGAACCTCTGGGGCTGAGACTCAAGAGTGAGTTTTAAAATGTGCTTCAAGATGATGATTCCAATCATCTTGCTGAAGTCTGAGAAGCTTTGTAACAGAACCACTTCTAAAATGTAAGCCAATAGGTTTATGGGAGGGAGGATGGAGTTAGTTCAATGTCCAAGCATACTAAATGGTTAGATCTACAAGAAATAGAAGTGGAGCTACCATGGTATAAGTCAATAGAGGATTCTTTGGGGCCACAAGAATCCACAAGAGGAACTCAACACCTCTAGACAGATGTTACAAAATTTGATGGTCACCTAGATGTAGTAGGAAGGACCTTGGACTTGCCACAGGGCAGGGTGCCTTACCCTCTCTTAGGATTGGAGAGGGGAGGGGTGGGAGGGAGTGTAGAGAGAGTGGGAGGAGGAAAGGGAGTAGGAATTTACATTGCTATTTTTTAAATAAAATAATAATAATAATAGTAAACTTATACCAAAAAATTGATGGTCCTCCTATGTTTTCATCATGCCAACATAGGCTGGTAAATTTTCTGCAGTTTCAATTGCTTTGAAGTCCCTGATAGGTTCATTAATCTACATCTTATCCATGTTTAAGGCAGAATGAAAAATGATGAAGGAACACTAACAGGTAAATCAATTATGCAAGTTGGTATCTTCAGAATGTTTCTGGAAACTTCCACTAGTGACGATTGTCAGTCACATTTCAATGCTGAGGTTGAGTAAGAAAGTTAGAATGGTTGTATTTTACTGGATGCTGTGTTATTAAAAAAAAAAAAACCTCTTACTGCTAAATTAAGAAAGTAAGAATGGAGAAAGGATGAAGGTAGCTAATTAACAATGCTGCAAAGCTGGCTTGGTAGAAAATATTTTAGGTCAGTGTTAATATGAACTCATAATATTTACATAAATTATGGTGATAAATTATAATATTTTAATTTGGTATAATTGATGATATTGGTCTAAAACATAATCTATTTTAAAAGAGTGCTAACAGCTTCCACTATGAAAAGTCCAATCTTGTAAAATTTTTTGTTAAATGCTTAGTGTTATTTTGGAAATTCCTTATCATTTGGCCTGAAAGTACACTGTGGCAGGAAGGCATGGTGGATGAAGCTGGGGAAAAACCTGGCCTGGTAAGAGGCCAGTCCAAAACAGGGAGGAAAAGCATGGCATCCCACAATCCTCTTTTGAAGCCCATAACCCTCTCACCCCTCAACAGACCCTTAACACATAGACCTTTAGGTGCAATTGGCCCACACCGCAGCATTGCTCAGTTGCAGCAGTTCCCACCGCAGGCAAATGGGATTCATTGTTCAGCATCTTCTTACACCAAAAAAAAAGGATAATCATGCAGTATTAAAGAAATAACCAAAGAAGTTTTAGAAACAACTGCAAATGTGTACTGTGATCCAACAAGTTGAAGAATGCTGCCAATTGATCATAGATCGAAACCTCAAAACCTGTAGCCCCCAATACATCTTCCGTTTTACCCAGCATACCTCAGGTATTGGTCGTCTAACCAGAAGTCCAAGTAAGATGGTTCATGTTGTTGTTTATTTGTTTGTTCTGACTTCATTTCACTTCAGTTGGGGAATTTTTCATTTCATAATGTTACTTTCATGCCAGAAGTTCTTAGTTTACAGACAAGTTATGCATCAATATCTTCTTCATAGAGGAGTACTCTCAGATCCACTTACTTTGAAATATGTCATTTTCCCCTAACACTTCTCTCACATTGGCAGCAGAGGTTTCAATTTAATTGAGAAAATCACCTCTTATGCCGACAATAGACTATCTTTTACCTAACTCTTCTAGTTCCAGATGAAGCTCCATGAGGCTCTCCATTGTCTAGTAAGCACCCCATTGGATTAGTTTCCCTTCACCAGCTCCCAAGCACAGATCTAGCTAGTAGAATGCTATCATATCAAGTCAGCACAGGTGGGATGGGTTGGTGGTGGGAGGAACTAAATCTAGACACTCATTTCTGAAACTGTGGTCCTCCTACCAGCAGCATCAGTATCAGCATCAGCATCACCCAGGCACTGTGAGAAATGCAGATTTGCAGGTGTCATCCTAAACCAATGTAATCAGGAATCAGAACTCATTTTACAACGATCTCCAGGAATTGGTATATAAATAACTCTGAATATCGACGGAAATGCTTTAAGTATCACTCCAGGCCTCCTATATAAGAATCTCCTGGGAGATAGACAGAAATACAAACTTGGCCCATCCCCAACCTGTAGAAATTGATACCTTGAGGGTGAAGGTTGGCAGTCCATGGCTCCCTAAATTTGGTAGGTGATTCTGATGTGAGCTAATGTCTGTGAACTACTGCCCCTAATACAATAATATTCTACGTTAGAATAAAATTATCCAAGATGTATAAATTTGGAGCTCTCTGCACCTGCTCCTAGAAATTTGAAGATGAGATGTGGAATTTTTAAAAAGTTCCCAAGTGATTTTACTGAATAACTGGAATAAAGAGAGAAAAATCTGTGTTTAGAAAAAAAGTCTGCCACATACTAATAAACATTTTCAGTACAGTAGCAGGATACAAAATCAATGCACAGAAATCGGTAGCTTTTCTACATACAAATGACAAATGGACTGAAAAAATATAAGGAAAACAATACTTTTCACAATAGCCTCAAAAAGAAATGGGGGTGGTAATTGTAACCAAGAGAGTGAAAGGCTTGTATGATAAAAAAAATTTAAGACACTGAAGGAAGAAATGGAAGAAGACATCAGAAGAGAGAAAGATCTCCCATGCTCATGAATTGGTAAGACTAACATAGTAAAAATGGTCATCCTACCAAAAGCAATCTACAGATTCAACATAATGTCCAACAAAATTCCAACACAACTCTCCATAGATCTTGTCAGGATAAATCTCAGTTTCATGTAGAAAAACTCAAGATAGCTTTAAAAAAAAAAAAACCTGAGCAATAAAAGAACTGCTGGAGGTCTCACCATTCCCAATTTCAAGTTGTACTATAAAACTATAGCAATAAAAAAACATGGTATTGGCATAAAAACAGAGAAATTGATCAATGAAATTGAACTGAAGACACAGAAATAGTTCTACAAACCTATAGACACATGGTTTCTGATAAGGAAGCCAAGAATACACACTCGAATAAAAGACAGTATCTTCCACGAATTGTGCGGGTCAATCTGGATGGCTGCATGTGGAAGAATGCAAATAGATCCATAATTATCACCCCAATAACTCAACTCCAAATGTATCAAAGACTGAACTCTTTGATAAAAACATACACTGAATTTGACAGAAGAGAAAGTGGGGTGTAGCCTTGAACACCTTGACACAATAGACTTCCTGAACAGATAACATTGTAAACTAAGGAACTAAGGTCAACAATTATTTAACAGGACCTCATGAAACTGAAAAGTTTCTCTCAGGCATAGGACACTGCCATGCAGCCAAAGCCTACTCTGTAAAATAGGAAAAGATTTCTACCAATTCAAAATCCAACATAGGAGTAATATCCAAACTATATAAAGAACTCAAGAAATTAGATATAGAAATCCAAATAGAAATTGGGTAGAGATAAGCAGAATTGTCAATAGAAGAAACTCAAATTATTAAGAAGCATTTAAATAAATGTTCAACATCCCTAGCCATCAGGGAAATACAAATCAAAACTATTTTGAGATTCTTTCTGTACCTGTCGAGATGGTCAAGATCTTTAACACAAGTGATAGCTCATGCTGGCAAGAGTGTAGAATAAGAGCAAAACTCATCCCTTGCTGGTGTGAGTGAAAATTTGTACAGCCACTATGAAAATCAGTTTGGCAGTTTTTCAGAACGATGGGAATTGGTCTACCTCAAGATCCACTATACCACTCTTGGGCATATACCCAAAAGATGATTCATCCTATCACAAGGACACTTGCTTAACCATGTTCATTGCTTCTCTATTTATAACAACCAGAAATAAAACAAACTAGATGTCCCTCAACCAAATAATGGATAAAGAAAATGTGGTACATTATACAATGAAGTATTACTCAGCTTAAAACAAAACAAAACAAAAAAACATGATATCATAAAATTTGCAAGCAAATGGCTAGAACTAGAAAAAAATCACCCCAAATGAGGTAACCCAGACCCAGAATGATAAATGTAGTATTATTCACTTATTTATGGATATTAGTCATTAAATAAATGATAACCAAGATACAATCCATAGACCCAGAGAGGACTGGGGAGCATTTCCTTGGGAGGGAAAATAGAAGAGATTTTAAGAGTAGATTGGGAGCAGGAAACATAGGAACTGGGGGATCAAGTGGGAAAGGGGAGAGAAATGGGGTTGAGCAAGGGAATGCAGAGAGAGGCAGCTAGAATTGTGTGGCATTTGAAGGTTGACATGGAAACCTAGTGTGGTGGAAACTTCCTTAAATATCTGAAAGCAATCCTAATGATGACTTCAAATAATGAGGGAGATGGAGACTCAACTGGCCATCTCTTTGCTACTAAATCAAGCTTCTAGTACTGAGTTATCAGACAAAGAGGTCCCATGGAAATATTCAAACAACCCAGGCTGTTGCCAAGACAATAGATGTCTCTCAAACAAACTGACAGCAAGGCCCCATTGCTGAAGACAACACTCACACAATTCATTGAACATGGACACTATCACCATTATCTTCTAGAATCTTTGGTATGAAAAGGTACTCTGCCGGTTATCAAAAGAGAAACATAAACAACAATTAAGACACAATACCTTTGATCTACAATCTGTCTTGCCTATAAAATATGCTATGGCAATGGTGGCACAAAACTTGTGCGAGTAACCAATCAATATCTGTTATGAATTAAGGCCCACTACACATCCATACTCAATACAGCTTGGGTACCAGAGACTACATAGTCCAGTGACCTAGGGTAAAATGTTCACTGGATACTACCAAAATTCACCAGTCTTTAAGAAAAAGGAAACAATAAAATTACTCCCAGTGATCTTCTGCTATACTGATAGATGCTATCCCCATAGACCAGGGCCTTATTTAGGCATCATCAGAGATGCTTCCTCCTGCAGCAGATGGAACAAACACAAAGACCTACAGCCAGACATTACACAGAGAGTGAAATATCATGGAACACACAGCTAATAATGAGATAACTACATCAAATCCCTCTTCTCAGAGTTCAGGGAACCCTGCAGAAGAGGCAGAAAGAGTGTAAGAGCCAGAGAGAATGGAGGATACCAGGAAACAAGGCCCTCTAAATATACAGAGCAAAGCTCATACGAACTCACAAAGACCAAAGCAGCAAGCACAGGGCCTACATGGCCTACACTAGGTCCTCTGTGTTTGTATTATAGATTTCAGTTTAGTATTTTTTTATAGGACATGTGAGTGTCTGATAAGTGGGTCCTGAGTTTTGTGCCCTCTCTTGGGGCTCCTTTCCAACTGTTGGCTTGCCTTGTTCAACTTTAATGTGATGGGTTTTGTTTTATCTTCTTATATTTTTGTTATGTTTTGTTATCTCTTAGAATTATGTTCTTTTTCTAAAGTAAGACAGCAAAGGAGTGGATGTGAATGGGGGTGGATGGGGAGGAACTAGGAGGAATAGAGGGAGAAAAAAGTGTAATCAGGGTATATTTTATGAGAAAAAATCTATTTTTAATAAAAGGGGAAAGAAAAATCCATATATTTGATGGTACCTATTTCTAATAGGTTTCAAGGCGTCACTGAATCACAGAGTTTGGGAGGTTAGAGAGGAGGTACACATAGTGATCCATCTTCCTTATGATCTTTCATATCTCATGTCAGGGCCCAGCCAGCCAGAACATGTAACGAAGAAGGAACTGTAGCTAAAGCCTAATGGTGAGAGAAATGTGTTTGCCCTGACTATCTCCCTCGCATGCCTTTTTTCTGGTTTCTAGTCAGAATATTGTGTACTCAAGGATGTGGGATCCCCAATATTGTCTCCTTTTCTATGACAAACCTAAGCACTGTCTTTTATTCTCCACCCAGCAAATGTCCAGTCTCTTTCTTGTGTATAGAAGAAGTCATACCTTAAGGGCAAGCTTCTTATTTTTATATTGTCCTGTCCAAAATTCTCCCCTCATATAAAGTCCAAATCTGCCTCTATTAAGAGTCTAATTATAGGACTCAGGTCCACCCACAAAAGAGTTCTTTACCAGTCACTAGAACTCATCAAACACTTAGAGACAGTTGTTAGGCCTCTTCTATACTTTCTCTAATTCTTTGAAGTTCAGAAATAAGCTTCTATATATATATATATACACATAGCCTTCTAGTGATAGCTATGGTTGGGGTCCAGTTCAGACCTTTTTGCTGAATCATATATCCATTCTCCAGCTTTTCTGAGTACTGACTGGTCAAAGCTCAAGTTACACCCTGTCCTCAAACATTGTCCTGTGTTGATGAGAGTCACAACAATGGAGCTATTATGCCAGGCCCCAGGCCCACAGTCAAAGACAGTACCATGAGCACAGCAGCCGCCTTGTCTCAAGATGGGACCATTACAACCATACCGGGCTCCTTACTGCTGCTGAAAAGCATCCCTCCTGACTACATGACATGAATCCATGCTTGAGACCCTGCTAGGAAACTTCATCTAAAACACTTCTCTTATGAGCAGGAACATCTGCGGCAACTCCCGCCGCCTGTTCACGCACACTGACACCCAGTTACTTGATCAGTGTAGATTAGCACGACTCAATAAGCCACAGAGGAGCAGGGCACAAAAGATGAGTGAAGAAGAAGTCTGACTAGTTTCATAAGGTCCTTGTCATACCTACAGCCCAGGAGGACTGGATCGAGCTATGGAAGAGAGGAGACCTCTGGCCCTAGTCTCTGTAAATCATACCAAATTGTATATGGACAGATGGTATGAAAGTAGAAGGAAAAGCATCTGGGGGCAAAAGGAGACTCATGGAAGGGAAGGGAAGAAAGGGAGGAGGGACGATTATGGGGGTTATGGGGGTTATTTTCAAAGGGCAGTGTGTGCTTGCATGAAAACAGCCTTATGGAACAATACATACATTTTTTTAAAGAAAAAGATGACCCAATATTTCATGCCCCCATTGTTGTGCCTTTGTCACATGTCATTCATTGTCCAAAGGGCCTGATGTCCTCCAATTCACTGGAGGCACATTCTTTACAATGCGATTTTGCAATATTTCTAGTCCTGATGTAGATTATTTTCCTGCCTTTTGAATCTGATCTATGATTTGTTGGAACCGATAGAATGTGCTGGAAAGAAAAGTTTGTCAATTCCAAGCCTGACCTCCATTGATCTTGAACACCTTTCCACGTTCTCTTCAACCCTTAGCAAACACCATGTGACAATGCCCAGGTAAGTTTGTCAGACAATAATAGACACATGGTCCAACCACAGTGAATAAAAGTCGGGAGCCTCTTGGGAATGAGAGCAGATAAATTATCAAGGATGTGGTGCAGAGAAGGATGAACCAACGATACGAGGGAGGGCAGGTATAAAAGTTTTTAGGAGCAGACAAGGGCCCAACGATGGTAAGGAGAGACTTCTCTGTGTGGTCCACCAAAATGTCATACCAGGAACTGTAAATCAGAAGTAAAAGGAATAAAAGTTTTTACCAGATGAGAATTAATATCAAAAGACTTGTAACGTATATAAACATTAGTAGAGCAAAACAGACAGCCAGTTCTCAGAGAAAATGCCCTCACAAGCAGGAGTTGGGGTTTCTCTTACAACTGTTAATGGAGGTCGCTTTCTCCCGCCTTTGTGCCTCTGTGGGGATTCTATATCTGGATAGGCCCACATCTAGATCTTGTGAAGTGATGAACTTGACAGCACTGGTTCTCCTTTGGGGGACTGGCCATTTAGGGCAAGGTGCCAGAGGACACAAAACATTTGGCTGTTGCTTAAAATATCCCAAGTCGTTGAATCAGGCTGGAGTAGTCAAGATACAAGTTTTAACGTGTGCTTTTATTTTTGGAGTTGAGTCTCCATAATGCCTGTAGCACGAATAATAAAAACCCTGAGGTAGAAATTGGGGTTTAACCCAAAAACCAGAAAAGCAAAGCAGTCAAGCTACTAGAGAAGTCTATGTATACCAAGGCTGGGTGATCACAAACTAAGGAGACAGCCTCTCTCTCTTCTCATTTTATATTCCTTTTAGTGCTGGAATTAAGGATGAATGACTCCCCAGTACTGGGATTAAAGGTGTAGGCCCACCTGGATTTATTTCTGCATTGAATTTGTGTAGCCCAGGGTGGCCTTGAACTCACAGAGATCCACCTGACTCTGTCTCCCAAATCCTGGGATTAAAGGTGTGTGTCATCATTGCCTGACCTCTAGTGGCTTTAGTTTTGCCTATGGTATTCAAGAAAGATTTACTTATCAAAATACAAACAATAGACCACTACAAATGCCCTCACCTGTTAGCCACTAAGTTTTCCTCCTCTTTGGTCAACAATCAGTGAAACGGCAATATCCTTTATCTCGTCTTCTTATCATAAGGGAAAAAACAAACAAAAATAGTTATAAAGCTAGGATCCCCCAAAGACAACCTGCCACCACCTGTATCAACCCCCCCACCGTGGGAAAAACCTTTAAGCAATGGGGAAGAGCCTTTAAAGAGAAAAGGGCCCCATCATCATGAGTCATGAACCTCAGTCCCACACCACTGGGACAAAAATGTCTGCCCACCTCGGTGCCCCACCCAGGGCTGGCAGCCTGAGTCTCCTGAGCCCCTTTGTCCTTGACACCTTTTTCCTTCCAGCTGAAAGTATTACCTGAGAGTCTGTTCTCTAGCCTCGGTGCCAGAATTGCTACTACAGAGTTCCCTCTTGCCAGTGTCAACACCACCAAGACTTCTTGCCCCAAACAGCAGACAATCGACTTCCAAGCAAGAATGGGTAAGAAAGGCTGGAGCACTCATTCTTTAGCTAACTAGAAAATTTCAATCTAGCCCAGCTGAGATCTAAGAAACTGGGCCCAGGGCCAAAGGAACACCCGCTTTTGAAAAAGTAACTTGAGAAACAGTAATGGGTTGTTTGAAGACACAAGTTTTGGAGCTTGTTAAGCAGCGTTACTGTGACAGCAGTTAGCAGAGGCCTTGCACACCCTGAACCTTAGAGAAATCCAATCTGGATCAGAAGCATTTGACTGTCTTATAGGCAGCACTGTGCATCTGTGTTGTCCAGAACTGTCCTCGTGACTCAGCTGATCCTGCCGACAGAAGAGCATCATGGTGAGGCTTGTTGAATCATAGAGGAAGAAGCCGGCAGCCTCATGGGACCCTCGCCTGAGTAACCATCGCTCCTCCCAGTCAGTTACATGTAATTCTGACACAACTGGATGTGGCTTGGGGTCTCAGCAGGAGATGATAGTATGTAGGCGAGGAAGGACAAGAGGGAGAGGTGTTATCTTGATGGCCATGAAGAAGCCATCATCCATGCTGGGTCAAAAAGAGACTGATTTGGGGTCACTCATGTTCCTACCAGTAACCCCTCATCTGTGCTCCATAAACAAAGCCAACAAACTTATTGTTTTGTCGGTGTGAATTTGGGTGGAATTGAAACTTGGTTTGTCATCAGGACCTTAGAAGAGGGGGTATAGAACTTACCTAGTCTCCTCCCTCCCTGGGGAGAAAATTCTCCCAACAACTTGACTCTGCACTTATTAGAGAGGTTTCCAGTTCAGGATCATGGAGACTAAGGAGGCCCTTGGTGGCCAGAGGACACTGAAGTTGGGCAGGAAAGGCTCCCAGTCCAGACATCAGCTCTGTGTGCTGCAGACAACACAGCCTGAAACCTTCCCTGAAGTCACGGGGGAAAGAAGTGACGAGAAGGCAGCTTCTATTTTTGATATGTAGTCTAGAAAAAGTACCTGGGAAGCTCACAAGCAGCAAATCAGAGAGGATGACTGATGGGACCAGCAAAGGTTTTCATTTGATGAGGAATGTGGGAGAAGAGAGAAGGGCCAGAAATGTGAAGGGGGAGCTAAGGAAATTAGAAGTCAGCCACGTCTGATGTTTAGCTTCAAGTATTTCTTATTTATTCAAATCTAACAAATACATAGCAAATTATGCAAATCTTAAACATCCAGCTTAGTACCCTGGACTTGGTAGAGAAAGCCCCTGACCAACATGAAGGAGCTTCTGGGAACCCATGGATTCCCTCACAGATTCCTCTTCAGCAGAAATGAACGTCTCAGGACACCGGTTCCCTGACCTCTGGGTAGCTTTACTGGGCTTTGAGTTCCATAAACAAGGACTTGTACAGTGTATACTCATATATTTAGCTTTTTCCCTTTGTCATATTGTCTATGAGACTCATCCACAGGGATTGTATCTTACAATCATTTGTTCCGGCGTATGAATCAAACACAACTTATTCTGTTCTGCGGCTGCTATGAGGCACACGAGCTGCTTCCAGATTTTGGCTTTAGGAACAGTTCTGCTATGAGCATTCTCCTCCATGCAGTTTGTCACACACTGTCTTTCTCGGTGGCTTTTAACCAGCCCCTCTTTTGTACATCATCTGACCTAGGAAGTAACTAAATGCAGTTATTGGTCATCATGATTAGAGTCAGAACCTGCCTCTGATTCCAGGACCCATTCTTAACAGAAGACAGGACAGGGAATGAAGGAATAGGTAGATAGCTACGTGAGTCCCTCCTAACCTTCCCTCTTCCCCAGCACTGCTATAATGATCTGCTTTTGAATTAAGGACGCAGACAGCTCCTTCTAAGGGGCAAATATGCTTTTCTTTCAAGGACAGATCTATAAAAGACCTGAAATTAAATACTTGTCTGCTACTTCATACTGTTCAATTGTTCTCTCCTCTACCCAGCTATCCTTTAACCTGGGAGTTTGCTAGAGGTGCAGAATCCTAGGCCTCACCACAGCCCCTGCATTTTAACAAGCGTCCTCCAGGTAATTCCTGGGCATATTAGAGTTGAAGAAGGAACATATTCTCCCACTTGCTACTTTATACAGATCTCTCCAAAACAGAAAAAGGAAGAACAATCACCACTCCACAGACAGGTTCAACAAGATGCAGAAAGGTGAACTCGACATGCCAAGGGCATCTCGCTGACTCTGTCCCAGGGGAGGCCTCTCTAGAAGGAAGTTCAAGTATTTTTTAGAGGACAAATGGTCCCCTTCCTTCTCACAGAGAGCTGCTGAAATGCCTACACTTTGTCAGGCCTCCATCCAGCTCTCCCTCCAGTGCAGTATCCTCAGAGATGCATTGACTACATAAGGAGCCACCGAGAAGGATATAAATACTTCAGAGAGGTAAATACGACGAGGGGGAGCAGCACAAAAGACATCAAGAGCCATAGATCACATGAAGGATTGGAGGAGGTACGGAAAGGAGGGAAAGTGAAAGCAAGATACATTGCACATTCCAGCTTCACCGTCTATTCCTTCCTTGCCAGCAGTCAGAGAGGTCTGTGTTGTGACAGTCTGCAAGCGGCTGCTGGCAGTCAGCCCAGAGCTGGCCCAGGTCCCCACTGCGGAGCCTAGGGCTATGCAGAGAGAAAAAGGTTGCCTGGCACACCTTTCCTGGGGCCTGTGGGGCATCAGTGGCCACCTGCATCTGGAGGCCCCAAGGCTCTGCAGTATAAAGGCAGACTGCAGTACAGGCTGAAAAGTCAGTGCAGTAACCCGAGACAGGGGCAACTCACAGTTTGGTCTCTGCAGGGTCTGGGGACACCATGGCTCCATTGTTTCTCTCTGCTCCTTCCTGAAGCAGATCCAGGGTATAGACTGTTCTCCTTGTCCTGGAGATCCAAATGCTCCCCCTTTACCCCTAGGCCAGTATCGATTCTACAGCCAGGATGATTGTGCATCAGCAGGACTCAGGTCTCAGGTCAGTAAACCCTACCTGACTCTACAGACTCCCTTCAAACTCCAGCTGGAAGAGAATTAGAAGTAACACCTGGGGGTGGGACTGCCTGCTCATATAGCGTCAAAGGAAGGCAACAAGAAAACATTCAAACCTCTACCTCACTTCAGGATTGGACATCAAAGGGACGGTCAGTTGTAACCTTCCAAAGGCAGCTTCTGTTGTTTACTGATCCAAAAGGCAGGTTCTGACGGTACAAAGGGAGGAACATCAAGTCCAGTGAGAGAGCTTATGAAGGATTCGTGAAGACAAGTTGAGGAGCTGTAAAACTATGTACGTGCATTGAGTTTCCCCAGTGTAGGCTGGGCTATCAACTAAACTCCCTAAGGCAAAAGAGTAGACTAACATTGCTGCTCAGCCCTGGGCATCCCTAGTCCTCCCAGTAGCGAAGTTCGCTCCCAACTACTTCACCCTTCCCCACACCGTCTCTCCTTCAGTGTTGGGAAATAGTCCCTGTCTATGAACATCCATGTTCTCTATATTCAGTTGGGGCCATGTGGTGTGGTAGGAGCTCTGGGTCCAGGCTCCAAAGAGATGAAGCTATGAAGAAAGGACAGTCACATTTCTAAACCACGGTTAGAAAGTTGCTATGGCTAGAATGTATGGCTGTGGTGGGCAGACATGGAGACGGGAAGTGGAGACCACTGGAAGGCATCTCAAAACCACTGTGTGAATGTGACTTTTTGTCTCCAACAGCCCAGAACTTCCTTTCTACAGACTTTGCAGGAGGAACCACTGAGCTTTCCTACCCCTTTTAAACAAGACCCCCAAACAGAGCTCATGAATAGGTTCACCTGCTGGGACAGTGGAAATTAGAACAAGATCAAACAAAATCTTCAGACTGAAAATCCCCCACATCCAGGGAGGGAAAAATGCAGTATGGTGGATGCTACATGGTGAAAGTGTAAAAGCATTGACCCCCATATACCATACACACCATTTCTCTCTGGGTTTGCATCTGTACGTTTCCCACCTCTTTCACTGAATCAGAGCCTAGATTTCATTTTTTTAGCCTTCTTTCACTAACAACCTACACTCCTGGTAGGCCCTTCCTCCAATTAGATGAATAACAATTATTAAGCACATAAATTGCGCTGGAGAGGATTCAGAATTCTCTCTACAACGTAGATGGATCTTTGTTGTTCCTACCAATATTTATCAAGCACTGCCAGCTTGCATAGCATTGTTGGGGTGCTGGAGAGTATACTAAGGCAGAGAGCATAGAATGCCCATGAAAAGCTCAAAGGACTTTCAGAGAAATGACAAAGTCCCTTTCTACAACCTATAATACAGCCCTTTTCTACTATCAAAGAGTGCATCCCCTGGTCAGCCTCTTAGAGACCCAGACATGCTGTATGTTAAGGAGATCCCCCAGAAGATTCCATGTACATTGAATCTTAAGATTCGCTGATCTAGACAAGGAAAGTTCTACAAGTTTAGGGAGAGAGAGATTCTTTCCCCATACACTTTGATTATCACCAAAACATTATGCATCAATCTGCCTTTGAAGAGTGTCTGGACTTAGCTGGGCATAGAAAGTCCAGGGGAATGCAATCTCCCACCTCCATTTATATATATGCTGAAGAAGACAGTAAAATTTTGAAAACACATTTTCCACAATAGCAAAAGCTTTGACTCATGCCGAATGAATCTGCAAATTCTCGTGTCTAAGAGTGTCAGGATCCCTAGATGGTAACCTGCCTAGTTTGGACAGCTTCAAGGTCAGATTCCTAAGTATCCTGGATTGGACCAGTCCACACAAGACTCCTCGACATGTCCAGCTTACTTGCCAGTCAAGTAGATCAACCAATGAGAAACCAGCTCACTGCTTTCCCCCAATTATTCAGCCAATTGGCAGTTCCTAGGAAACGAGTCTTGGAGTGGTAGCACGGAAAGGATGATGAGGTTGCTACTTCCTCACAGCGCAGACCAGGAGATAAATCATTTTGAGCTGCCATTAGAAGCTATTGTTTCACACTGAATCACTCCGGATGGGTATCCTGCCTATTCTTTCACCAACCCATATTGCATTCAGCTTAATTATATTAAGATTTCATTTCAAACCTAAACAGTGAAACAAATGGATAAACAGCTCAAAACACAGACTCTCCTTACTGTTATCTTCTGAGTTTACCTACAATCTACAATAGCTGTGCTTCTAGAATAAATGAATCACAGGAAATAATTCTTTATGGAAATGTGGTCCACAATGAAGCTTCAGAAATCAAAGGAAAGGGGAGCAAAAATCTTGGTCCAAGCTATCTACCACCACTGAGAATTTTTTCTTGGCATCATTTCCAGCTTTAGGCTGGCCCATATGTGCTCTGTAAGATTTGTGTCCATGGCTTATGTTTATGAGGTGACTGGTAGCAGAATGTTTATGAGCACTATGGAGGGGGGTACAGCAGAGTAGCAAACCCTAGCTGGCTGCCTCATATAAACTGGAATGTAGGACTTTCAGTCTTCAGCTAATCCCATTGATCTAATGTTCCCTTTCTACCCACATAATAACATATATCCTGGACCTGTCAAACATGTAACTCTCCACCACCGTAACACCTCCGCTCTTTTCTTCACTGCAGTCTCAAAAAGTATTCTATGACTCTTACTCCAGATGCATTTTAAACTGGTGCAAGCTGTGGGAGTGGATAGCAGGCGGACACGATGGGTACCCACCAAACAGAGTGGACATCCCGCTCTTTCCATAAGGACTCTATGATTTACCAAAAAGCTTTTGAGTGGGGGAGGATTCTTCTTGTGTCTTTCAAGGGATGAGCATATCTTCTGTCTTTTAAACAGACAAATGAAAGGGAGAAATCTGGAAACTATATAGATGAGAGCAGGTTGGAGAAATTGATGAAGCAGAGATGAAACAATATTTCAAATGTTCGAGGCGTGGTCATGGAAAAGGGAGCAGGTATGTTCTCTGCAGTCCCCACAGGTGGGACCCAGCTCAGTGGAGTAGGCACCTCTCAGTAAGAAAACTCACTTAGCAAAAGCAGTAGATCCTACTCTCAGTCATGACAGGTTAAGTTTAGACTGCATAACTATTTTAGGAGCCATCCATATTAGAGGGGAAAGGATGGAACAGAACCTGATCATTCAGTACTGAAAGCTAATGGTCGTCATTGCTCTCCTTACCATGTATATTATTCTATTCTATTCCTTAGTCCAATAAGGAAGGCATAGTTGCTATGTTTCATTTTCCTTTGACTTTTCTTTGATTGACAAGCTCTTGCGTATGGTATATGAGTGTCTCTCTCCCCACACACTGCTCTGATCTTCTCAGTATGATCTAATCAAAAAGTCTTCCCTGTTTGCAACTTTAAATTCAGTTATCCCTTACCTCAGCTTTCCCTCCCTACTCAGCTTTGCTGTCTGTATGCATATGGCATATGTTACAATTATATCTGTTTATTACCTGTTTCTATTTTATTTTGGAGCTTATGTGTTCTCCAAAGACATTGTGTTGAAGGCTTGGACACCAGCCTATGGTGATATTGAGAGGTGGTGAAAACTTTAGGAGGCGGGGTCTAGTGGAAGGGGCATAAGTCCTTGTCACCAGAACCTTGGAACCTGGGAACCTCTGCTTCTTCCTCCCTCTCCTGGCTGTTTTGCAATGTGCACTCCCTTCCAGCATAATTTGCCCCATCACAGATCCCCAAACAGTAGATCTGACCACCATGGACTGAAACTTCTTAAAACTGTGAAGCAAAATAAATCTTTGCCCATTTTTAACTTGATTATCTCAGATATTTTTGCATTCTTATCAATGAATGCAGAAAGACTTACCTGGTTTTTTCATTCCTCCTAAGAGCAGGTAATGGGTGATTGTACCTATTAGAAGTTGAAGGCAGAACACAGAGGGCATGAAGCCACTGTTTCCTGTGCTGGTCTTCTGGTTATGCAATGATTTGGTTAAATGGAGCAAGTGGGTCAGAGAGGGACAGAAAACAGCTTGACAGTCACCTGGCCCTAATTTGTCCCTTGGCAGACAGACTGACTGACATAACTTCCATGCCTAAAATTAACTTTGCAAACTCAGAGCAGATTTCTTGCTCCTCCGGGTGATGAAGCCAACATGCAATGCCGTGTCAACAAATGAACTGAATCCGCTTGCCTGCATCTTCTCTCTGAGTAGGACTGGGATTTTTCCATGGCAAAAAGTCATACTAATTTGCATATTCATGGCTTATTAGAGGGAGTCCACATATACTTTTGCAGGTAATAAGAAAGAAAATGGATTTGAAAATCAGATTAACCTCAGTTAGAATTCAGATCGCCTCTTCTAGCTACAGTTTTCTTATCTGAAAAATAGGAACTAAGCCTTTCCATCGTATTCTTGCAGAGGTGGGAAGAAAGCATGGTAAGTCCATTACTGATTTTCTCTTTAGCTCTCAAACTGCTGCTTACCTACTAACTGCCTTCTAATCTCTCCACAGCTGCATACAGGGGAGAAATGCATTATACGAAAGAGATGTTAGACTGTAATCCAAGTAACCAGATGGAATTCACAAAAAGACATGGACATTCCTGTGTCTTACACGTACAGAATTGTCTGTACTCCTCAGATATTCAGCGCAGTTCTAAGCTCCATCCTGCCTCCCAAGCCCTGGCCCGGTGGGCAGTGCTCATTTGGCTGCCCAGAAGAAAACCACAGATAGTACCAAGACAGGTACTTTCATGACCAGAATCTGTGCTGTTGAGTCATCCTCCCTTGGAGCCCATTATGGAAAATGGAGATGACTTCAATAGGTTTGACATCTTTGAGAACCCTTGTAGATTTGTGGAAAACTCCTTGTGCTCCAAGGAACAAAGATGTGTTGCTGAGAAGTTTCCAGTCCAACCCAATGAGTTACGTTTTGGGATGACCATGGTTCTAAGCTTAATATCATCACCCTGAACTTGGTGGTGATAGGGGAGTTCAGCCAATCATATTTTGTTTTCGGGGCATGCCGCCCTCAGGCAAAAGCCTGCCTATAAACCTTGCAAACGCGCTCCGCTAGCCCTCTTTTCGCCTGGCTCCTGTGTCCGGACGGATCGGTTGGATTCTGATGTAAGCTGTTGTAAGTCTTACTTCTGTTTATTAAAGCTATATATTTTGTATCAAGATAGTCTGGGGACTTTTCTTTACCAATCGCCCTACAGCTTCATGGTGGTATCAAATTCCATTGGCATACCACTTTCTCATAAAGTCTGTTGGCAAAACCTGGCACACGGGTGAGAAATGTAGCCCGTTGACAGAGTGCCTGCCTGTCAAAATCAAGGCCTTCCTTTTGATCCTGGGCACTACTAAAACACAGGAAAAGCACAAGTGATACCAAACGTATGAAATACACTAATATTGCAGGGAAAGGCATCAGGATGCCTCCATGGCAGGTGCCTATGGCCATCACCAGACAGATCCCAACTAGGTTCTAATAGCAAGCCATACACAGTTATATGCAGCTGTCGCTGAAGTAGAGTAGGAAGACACATGTCAGCTCTGTTTCCTTGAGACTCCTAAACACAGGAAGAGGTCTTCAAAGGTATATGGAGACTTCAAATGGTATACAGGAAGACTGTTCACTCCCTTGTACATCAGAAGCAACATGAAATTTCCTGCACTCCTATCTGCTTGCTTAGAAACAAGACACAGTATTGAACTTGATATCTTGGGAATGAGAAATCCTAATGGTGTCAGGCACATGAACAGTGCTCCATAAATAATCTGAGTGGATGAAGAAGCACAATAACTTAAAGGAATGTCTAAATCCTGTGGCTGTTCTCAACTGAGGGACACGGAATTTTCCTAAAGTGTCGCCGAGAAAGGAAAGGTCTCAAGGAACTGTCTGAGTGAAGCATTGAAATCCTGTGAAAGAGTTTGAGTCTCAGAAAGCAGGGAGGTGATTGCTTTCCGTTTCTGTTGGTCAATGGGCTTATTAATAACGGAGGGATTCAGGTCTCTGGTCGGGGGGCCACATTTATTTGTCCATGTCTTCATGTTTGGTCCTAATGAATGATAGAGGTTATAGGGCTGTGCTTTTCAAAGATAATACCTCACCTGCCTTCGGAGTCACACACACACGCACACACACACACACACACACACACACACACAGAGAGAGAGAGAGAGAGAGAGAGAGAGAGAGAGAGAGAGAGAGAGCAGTTTTCTCAACTTTGAACCTATACACATTTGGTAGTATGTAATTTCTTGCTATGAGGAAGGAAATGTGCATTCCTAGCCTAATCCCACTGCTAACCTCAAGAAGGTCTCCCCTGAATGCCTTTATCCCTCCTCACTCTTCGTCCCTTCATGCATCTATTGATCCGAGATTATTCTTTCAAGTTCTCTATCTCTAGCCTAACTACCATTCACATGTCACATGCAGGGTGACAATAACATCCCTTCCCTGGACCATGATAAATCCAAAAATGTAACCAGATCTTGCCAGATAGCCCTAGGATACAAAATTACCCCTGGTTGAGTATCAGTGAGTTAGTCTGAGAAAACCATCATCCACTGGATAAATTTGATTTGTAAGCCTTTAAAAATTATAAACTAATTTTGCTTGAAGCACTGCTCTGCCATGACCATTGCCTTGTCGTCGGTGAAGCCCAGAGCAAAGCAGCTGCAGAAAATAGAAATCTCACAGGGCACTGAGTGCATAGGGAAAGTTATTATATGAATTGGTAGTGTCTTCCTTAACTATTGTCATGGTCGTGTTGCTAAACAAACCAATATGGAAGTCAGGAACTTGGTAATTTATGCACAAATTCCGGGTCTAAAGATTGGATTGGGTTATGTAGGGCTATCAACTTTCCATGAATGTCTCTTTGAGCCCTGAGCTATAAAGGCAGTGCTGCTACCTAAGAAAAGTTCTCAGGATGAAAGGCAAAGCATCCAAGATCTCTCCCAGAAGCAGGTACTGTCTTTTTAGGTCTAAACAGACACACAGCAATCTGTCACTTCCATCTATACGCCACTGACCTAATAAAGACCCATAGTCAAAGTGGATCATCACCAGCTGGGCAGGAAAGACCACACTTCGCTTGCATATGTATTTCAATGACCACATTCCAGAGCTAACACTGGCAATGGAACAAACTGTAAGTCTTCGCCTCTCCTCTTCTCTATTTATTTATCAGTTGCTTGGTTGATTGGTTTGTCATACTGGGGATGGACTGGGGCCTTACTTGCTAGCCAAGCCCTCCACCACTGAGCTGTGTTCCTGGCCATCAGTTGCATTAAAAGTCAGTTGATGATAGAGTTGATACTGGCATTTGAGCCATGTTTGCAAAACTAGTAAGGTCTTAGAAGAAAATTCACAATTTTTTTGAGAATCTTAAGTATCCATGCAAATGATTTGATCTATATTTAGAACTCTGTTTCTCTGCAGAAGGAATATTAAAGAAATCGCTAGTACCTTGACAACAGCCAGCAGCTTCCAACAGATGTATAGTCTTGTTTTGTTCCGCCTTCACATGTGCTCTGCATTAGTCACAGCCCCATTAGAGAACTTGTGCACTGTTTAGATGTCTGTGCTTTCTAAAGAATAATGTTAGGGAAAAGGAGTGCACCCAAAAGCGAAACGATTATTAGAGTAGAATAGATATTACCCAGTTATGGTATCTTTAATAAATATCTAGCATTATTTCATTAATTGAAATGTTTTACAGCTAAAAGGTAAATCCAACACTTTCCAGATATTCTTCCTGGGAACTCACTGAGATCAGCCTGTGGGTTACAAATAAGGAAAACTGAAGTCAGAGATAAACCCTATGTTGTTCAAGATTCTTTCAGCAACAACTGGCCCTATGCTAGACCAGGTTTCCTTGGCTCCAGTATCAGAATATTCCAGAAAACCAACTGTGTTTTATGAGATAAAGGAATTGTGGGCATTTGGTCTTAAGACAATAATAATTTTCAATTTTAAGTATTAGGAATGTTTTCCATTATTGGTGGGGCAGAACTTGAGTCTCAAATGCAACAGACAAAAGACTTATTTTGACACCATAGGATGTTGTCTAAGGACTTTATTCATGGAGAAAGCACTGCAGATTTTCCTGTTGCAATGCCCGCTCTGTTTTCTGGCTGCCATGTGTCAAACCCACTGTCAACATTTGATTCTCTCTGTGTCTTTGCGACCCGGGACACTCTAGGGCTTCCTCTGACAATAGTTCCCTGGTCGCCTCCATTTCTTTAACTGGTGCTTGTTTCTTGTCTTCAAAGTTGCTCCTATATGCATTTTCCTAAACAATGGTATTGCCCTAGACACCCTTCCCTTTCCCAACTGTGAATGCTGTGCACAGAATCTAGAATAAGGACTCCCAGATTTTTACCTCCATGCCACGAGTAGTAACTTCAAGTTCTTGGAAGACATCTGGGCCAATCAGCACCTGCTTATTACATTTCTCTCTGTGTTTGCCCTCCAGCCTTCTCTTCTACAGTGTCCCAAGCTAAGTGGGCAGTTGCAGTATCTGCACAGCTACCCAAGGCAGGGACTAGAAGTTATTTTACCACGATACCTAGCATTTAAGCAGCCATAGGCTTCACAGTTTTCAGTTTCCAATTATCCCCCTCTCTGGGAAGCTGGCCTGTCACTCTTTGAATTACTCATTGGCCTCCTAACTCTTCTTCCCTCAGCCATGCCCCAGCCCTTACTAGATTCTCCATTCCCAAACCCTTCTCTACATGGCTACATACCATCTGCCTAGAACACAAATTTTCTTTGTGCTAATAAAGTGTGGATTTGAGTTTCATGTAGTAGCCCACTTTCTATCAGTCCTTGAATTCTAACAATGGGCACTGTTTATTCATTAAGCATTATTTATGAATTGTTCTCTGTGTGTCTGTCCTTCATAAGTTAATAGTAAACATTTAAATCATTCTTTTATAGGGCTTAAAACTAGCCACTGTGTCTTGGACTCAAGGTGGTAATAGAAGCAAGAGTGGTAAACATGACAACCACAGATTCCTGACTTTCCATAGAAACCAAATTCTATTTTTGCTCTGGTCCCTGTACTAAATCTCTTCTAATCAAAATGTCCATCCTGTTTTTTTCTCTCTACTGAACTTTGCCATATAACATTGATGTGGGATTTCCCCAATTTATGCTATGAATATGTTTTATTATCATTGGTTACTAAAAAGGCTGTTTCAACCAGTGACTTAGTAGAGTAAAGCCAGGCAGGAAATCTAAACAGAGATATAGAGAGAGAGTAGGTGGAATCAAGGAGATGCCATGTAACTGCCGGAGGAGAAAGACATAAGCCACTAGTCAGCACCTTACTGGTAGGCCACAGCCTCAGGGCAATAGACAGATGAATAGAAATGGGTTAATTTAAAATGTAAGAGTTGGCTAGAAATATGCCTAAGCTATTGGCCAAACAATGTTGTAATTAATACAGTTTCTATGTTATTCAGGTCTAGGTGGCCGGGAAATGAACGAGCTGGCTCCGCCTACATCACATGAGTATCAAAATTATGAGCAGGGTCTATTGAACAAGAGTTAGAAACGCAGAATTCATGCACAAAAGCCTGGCCTCTAGAAACAGTTATATTGAGACTCTCAGCTGAAAAGGCCATATTCACTATCTGCTTGTCTGTGGCCTCATATAATTTAATTGCTTTTATGAAATATGTTTCTAATTCATCTAATTGCTTGGGAGTCTTTCTGCTGAGTGATTTCTTGGCTGACAAGGAAAATATTTGGGAGACATTTTGGTGTGGTGTGGAAGTCAGAGTTGTGACTGATTGCCTTCATCACGGAGTAAAAACTACCCACCCACAGCTATGCTCCAGATGAGTTACCATTACCGTTACATGGCATCTGATCTTCTGAGAATGATGCTGGCCTCTTGTGTGCCCTCTCCAATGACTGTGAAGAATGGTGTCAGGAAAAAGTAGCAATACGTTTTTGGGTTCCATGCCGAAGAGTGGGAAGCATGCAGAGAGAAAAGCCCAGTGAGATTTTATGGACCTGAGATGTCCATTAATTTCTCAGGAGCAATGGACGTCTCTGTGCCCCTGGAAGGAAACATTTACAACACTGCACTGTTATGTGAAAGCAAAACAGCCATTCAAATGCAGAGCTAATGAGTTCTTGTACTACAATTAATTTTCCCATGTTTTAAAATATCTTTTATTTTTCAATTTATAATTATATCATTTTCCCCTTCTTTTTCCTCCCTCCGAATCTTCCCATATACCTCTCCTTGCTCTTTTTCAAATTTATGGCTTCTGTGTTCATTTAAAATTATGACATCCACACATGCACAGAGCTCAGAGACCCCTGAGCTGGAATTTAAGTGAAAGCCTCCTCCCTGAGAACTACCTTTCATAGTACTACGAGGTACCACGCAGGCTTCCAAAGGAAGGAAGCAACTACCAGTCCCACCCAGTTATCCCTATGAACCATGAACCACAGTGACCAGCACAGCACAATAACCCTAAGAGTGCAGCAATGAATGGCACACATTCCTTTGGTAGCCAACTGCTCTCAAACTGAACTTAAGACACATTCAACAGAAGGGAAATCATGCCTGGTATTGGAAACATAGCCCACTCCCAGGGTTAGTAAAGTCATAGATCTTGAAGGAGAAACTGCAATACCACTTCATTAAACCAGCTTAATCCCTGACTGCATTATACCCGCAGACAAGTATAGTATTCACCCTCAACAAAGAAACTTTTCTTTGCAATAGATGGACACCACTATAGGAAACCACATCCTCTCAAAATGCATAGTAGTCCAGGACTTTTTCTTTTTTTTTTTCAGAAGGTGGAGGAGGTAAGAGCAGATTGCTTGTTTAGCTTTTTTTTCATTGGACTTGGAAAACCATCTTTCCTGTCTTTCTTGCCCCTTCCTACCTGTCAACTTTTGCTAATCATTTCTGACTCTTGCTGTGGGATCACCCCTCCCCCACTCTCAGTTCATATTCACATAAGCTGACTATCTCACACAGGCCATCCAAACACCTGACCCAGGCCTAGGGACCAAGATAATGCTATCATATAAACCACTTGATTGGGTCAGACATGGTCACATGTTCTCTTTGAGGCACACAGACAATAGCCGTGAGTCTTCTTTACACAGAAACACTTGGGAAAGGAAATGCTTTATGTTGGTGTTAATAATGTGGAGGCTGTAAGTTTATAGCAGTGGAAGGCTACGTGAGAAAGTCAGATTAAAACTGAAACCAACATGAAGGAATGTAGAAAAACTGACTTCTCAATCTCTTTTGTGCCTCTAACACAGTTATCATCTCTTCACCATAGGAAAATAACTTAAGCCCTCTGCCTGCCCCCCTTTTCATCTGTTAAATAAGGGAGGGGGAAGATCATGGCTTAGCATTGTCTCAACCTGATTTTTTTTTGCAAATTTACTCATCTATGATCATCTCCTACCTTCTTTGAAAGCAATTTCTGGTTCTGCCTTGAGAAGCTTGCATAACACGCATCTTCAATCCCTTATCCCAGGGAACCAAATGTGTTTCTCAGAATTTAAGGAAAGCACTGAGCATAGTGTTGCCTATCTTCAATTCTAGCACTTGTGAGACAGAGGCAGGCAGACCTCTTTGAGTTTGAGGCAAGCCTGCTCTATGTCATAAGTTCCAGGCCAGCCATAGCTGCATAGTAAGACCCTGTCTTAAGAAACAAATGAACAAATAAATAAATAGTAGAATGCCCTGATCCCATTCCTAATACCTATAATCAGCTCTACACAATCAAACTGATCTTTCCAAACTATGTATCCATCAAGTTAGGTGTCAGATGCTACAGCCTACTAAGGCTCAACAGCATCCCATCAGTTTTGGAATAAAATCTACCACCTTCCTTTCCTCCCCCTGGTTCCAACCACACTGTCCTCTTGTCCCCCTCTGAACCTGCAGTCTCCCCAAGATTGCCATACAGAGACTTGGTCTGGCAGTATCTTCTAGAACACTTTCCTTGAGATCTAATATGCTCCCTCAATACTACCAACGTCATCCAAGGACATTTCTTGATGCAGAGTATCCAAGCTGAAATTATATCCTGCTCTCACTCTTAACCCTGACTTGATCTATTTTATCCCTTGCTCTTATATTGAAATTATAGTATATCATACTATGACGACACTGTTATATAATTAACATTTAATTTAATATAATTTAATGTAAATTACATTAGCATAGAGAGTAGCAGATAGCAGAGGCTCAGTTGGCTCTGTGGAATGAATGAGTAATTCTACTTCCCATAAGCCATCTGCTTAGCTTTGAGGTCTGTATGATGATATTCAAACTGGTTATAATATCCCACTTTAAGCATAGTTTTCACTAATGTATAGACAATTGTCCTATACAAATTATAAGCACGTTTAGGTTCTGACAGAAAGAATTCCTCCTGTGAATTCACACAAATTCTATCTAGTAGAATTATAATAACTTTCAGAAGGAATTGCATATACAATATGTATATAGCTACATGAAAACTTTACTTGTGTTCTTGGAAACTTTAACAGCAACACGAAGAAATAAATTTGAAGACAGCCTGTTGAGGGTAGCATGGCAAACAGACATCATGATATAGGCTTGGGTTTCAGCTCAAACTAGGCTCTTTATTGATTTTTCTCTTTTTTTGTTGTGTTGCCACAGAATCTAGTGGGTGACTAGATGCTTGAGCTTCAAGTGAAAGACAGTCTATAGACCAAGTGCCCCAAGGTCATTCAGAAATCAGCCCATGGAAACCATCTCAGAACTGATACCAGTTTAAATTAAAAACTCAAAGAGAAACTCAAAGTCTTCATGAACAACATAAATTAGGAAGCAAAACTATGTTTATTAAAAGATAACACAAATCTATGAGAATACTGATAATAGCAAAAAAATGTTTTTTTAAAATTCCCTCTGTTAAAAAAAGATCCTTGTATAGTTAGAGTATACTTCTCATGTGTTTATTTGTTGAAACCTTAATTCTTCAGTGCATTCATGTGGGGTCTAGTGGAGGGCATTTAGGTTGTAGGACAGAGCCCTCTTGACTGGGTTGTTACCTTTCTCCCAAGAAGAGAAAGTGTGTTCTCCTTCCTACTTGTGTTCTCTCTGCTCTTCGCCAATCTATATCATGACATGAGGCAACACAAGAGCCTCTTTACATTGTCCAACTGATCTTGCACTTTTCAGCATACACACCCTTGTCATAGCCAGAAGAAATAGACCGAAATAACTTCCTCATCTATCAATAGTAGACTGGCTAAATTACATTATAATTCATGCTATAGGCTTTGATATAAAAACTGAGAATGTGTGATCTATAAATGCCAGGAAACACTGATACCTAGCAAACACTGTTGAAAGAAACAAGGTAGGCAACAAAATATAGAACACTGACTAAGTAATTCTCATGCAAATTTTTAAAACATGTAAAATCCATGGTGTGAGGATTCAGAACATTCTTGATGGGCTAGAAGGGGAAACTAAAGAGGCATCTGGAGAGTTGATGATTTTCTGCATTTAGGTTCCAGACGAATATATATGTTAACTTTTTCAAAGTTAATTCAATTACTTACTTATAATATTTTTACATTCCTATATATGTCTTATAACTCAAAAAGAAATTTACAAAAAGAATGATTCTTATGTTTAAAGAATTTTATGTCAGGAAAATTAAGAAACGCTTTTATAACTCATAGGCTTATCTGTCAACATTCAAATCCATGAGGAGAATGTATTGAAAAGAAATTGAATTTTCAGCTGAACTTTATAAAAAAAAAACTCATTTGATTCTAAACGTATCACTCATCTCAAGTTCATCAAGAGAAAATGGCCTGCTTTTCAAAATTTTAAGTTAATTTCTAAAATAATATCTCTTCAACTTCTGATCATTTACCAAAATTTGTATCCATATCTCTATCTATCTATCTATCTATCTATCTATCTATCTATCTATTTATCCTTATGCATACATATGCATATGTAGATGTGTGTATACTAAAAAATATGTGTATATATACATATATATGTATACACAAACATATACACATAAATGTATGAGATGGGGAAGCCACATGATGAGTAGACATCATTTTATCTCTTGTGGCTCAATTGATGTAGATAAGAAAGATCTGTATCTTGGGTTTAGCTCAGTAGCTTGAAAGCACAAAAAAGTAATAAGACAATGAATAATTATCAAACCAATACCCAGGGAAAGATGGAAAACTGGGGCTGAATCATTGTTTGGTGCCTCCTAGTCTGCGTAAAGGATATATCAGAGAGGCTGAAAGGGAGCCCAGAGGACAGAGTTTGAAATCAGAGGCCCAGTTTAAATGCACAGCCTAGATTTCTCTGAGATTTATAGATGCATAAATCCCTGAATTGGATTAAAGTGACTACAAATGGCTAGTATCTGAGATACATGACAGAAAGAAATAAATCTTTTTCTGAATATTTCATTCAAGGCTAAATCACATTCACAAATGTTTTTGAAACATAATATCTTTTATATGAGGAAATCAGATTAAAATAGAAAAATGTAAAATACTATTAAAATAATTACAAATGATTTGGATAAAAAGTGGAATTATTGGCTCTCTTTATATTTTCACCTAACACACAGGCTTTTAAATGCTTTTCTGTATAAAAACAGAGATTAATAATGAAAATGTCAAAGAATTGTAAAAATTTCTTGAAGAATAAAATGATATTTTAGAACTGAGAAATACATTGGCAAAATAAAAATTAATACATCATTGTAATAGAAGAATAGAAAGAGTTAAAGAGGGAATTTGTAAACTGGAAGACCGGTTAGAGAAGAAAAACCATATCCATCAAGAACAAAGTGATGAAATGGTAAGTCATGCTAGCTCCCCAAAGGACAGCATACTTCACAGAGAATGTCTCTTCATGCACCCTTTCCACTCACCACCCATCTCTCTATCTTTACTACCAGAGAGCTGTAATTTGGCAATTTTTTCACCTCATTCTTATATATACATTTTAGCAATTTTAATTTGATCTGACAAGACTGAAAAGTTTTAGAAATGACTTATTTGGAAGCAGGTAATAGGCTTAATTCCAACTAACGAATGATTTTATTTGATTGTCACATCGACTTTTTTCAATTTGTGAGTACAAATGCCTATAGCCTGGGCAAATAATCTCTGTTGGATCATAATCTGCAGCTATTCTTGATGTCTAATTCTCAACTCATTATGCCTTTATTTTCTGTTGAAAAAGCACTGCACTTCCTACTTTTGAAGGAATTCTTAGAAATCAAAAGAAAAAAATTCTGCCTCTCTCCATTTGTCTATGGAAGGTCAAGAAAGTCTCTACAGGAAACAACTTTTATATGGAGGGAGAGAGATGTTTTCATGGCCACGTCCCCATATTTTATAGAGTTTCCTAAGTATGAGCGTAGATTGACACATTTGTTTGTATGTGTGTCCTAGAGAGTCAGGTAAAGGGAGGAGAGGTAGAGATGATAATAACACAATGATTCAGATCTGAATCTCAACTCTACTCAAAAAGGATCCAGTTTGTTTACAGTGCCCCAATCCTCCAATTAAAAGTCTTTGAAATTAGAAATCACTAGGTAGAACTCCAAACTGTTTCTGAATCAACTACTCAGTTTTACTTCCTAAATATCATGATATAATATATAATAAATATCATAATATTTAGGAAGTATTGTTTCTAAATATGAGTCAATTGGTGATTAAAAAAATAACTGTATGTTAAAATTCCAACAACATATGAGACTAGCACACGTTTTCAGGTGAGACTACCAGTGTTCCCTAGAAAATCAAACAATAGTCCTTTTATAAGACAATTTAACTTCTGAAAATTCTCAGCTGTAGGCCAGACAACCTGGCCCGAGAAAGTAAGGCCCTGGTCTCTGAAGAGTCTGCTAGTTTAGAGTTCATGCCTCCCTGCCAGCTTAGTTGGTCACATGGCCTGTATAATACCACTTGCTAATTCTGAGCTTTGGTGGTTTTACCTATGAAGCAGTTCCACACGACGACTCTGTTTCTAAAGATGGTTTCAGCTGTAAAATGCCACCTCCTACCTGCACCATTCTGGTTTCTTAACTTACTTAGTAGCTATGTGTGCATTTGAAGTATTTTCTCTATAATTACTTTTAAAGTTGAACATACATGTTTTATACAAGCCTCTAAAGTAAGGTTTGACAGTAAGTTGGAAGAGAAAAGAGCTCTGAAAGGAAGCCAGTCTAGTACCATTCTTGAATTCATAAAAGGAGGTGTGAAAAATTGAATGTCAGAGGCAAAAAGCCAAGAGCAGATTGAAGCTTGTAAAACTCCAGAAGCTATAAACCATTGCAGTGATAAGATGGAATCAACGACCATAGAGTGAATGGGAACTTGCAGAGTAAGTAGGTCTGCTAGAGTCCTATAAAAATACCCACAATGGTCCTTGGAGGAAATTGAGATCCAAAGGTGGTTATTTCATAGCTAAATTTCCTCTTAGCCAACTGTGTCCATGGGCATGCATTATGTAACTTGGGAAGAACATTTTTGGGTTATAATATGGAGCAACTTAACATTGTCCAAATAACTTGGATATAAAACTTTTCTTTACAGGATTTATATCTTTTGCAGAACATTACCTTAGGTCACAACAGTGTAAAGATAGCTCTGGTATGTCAGATTTCAACGAATTTGTAAACTTAGATATCTCTTTGCCATTTAGAGTTAGTCTAGGTCCTTGCTTCTACTGAAATCTCTGAGTTCTTTAGGAATATTCTTCATCCTTGCTGACCCTCTGATGTTCTCAGAAAGCTCCCATCTCAGGCCCTTTCTATTAGCTATACATTTTCTCTGCCCATCTTTAGCTGACCAGCTTTTGCTTATGACTCAGGTCTCAAATCAAACATCAGAAATGCTTTTGTTGATCACCGTAGTGAAAAATAAAATTCTGTACTTTCTATACAATATTGAACTCATTTTTAAAAGAATATTTTCCAAAAATTCAAACTCCTTGTGTTTGAAAACATGTCTCAGTTTTTATTTGCCTTTTTTTTCCTTTCTCCCTTCCCCCAATATGAAGGAAGTTCCATGACAGGAGAGACTTTAGTGACTCAGCTGCTGTTATATACGGTACCCAAATCAGGTCCTGGCACACAACAATTCATTAAGTATGCTTAAATTGTATCATTTATAAATGAATATAAACATGCCTTATACTAATGGATTTCCAATAATTGTTGTTTTTTTTTACATGCTCTCAAGTATTATCAAAGACATAAAATCTTTGGGGACTTAGAAAGTAAAGAAAGAAGCCATGAATCCTAATTGTGTATATGCCTTCTATGTCTGGTGCTTAGACTAGAGAAGGATTCACATATGTTTTTATTAGTGGGAATGAGAACAATGCATGGGATTCTTCACGGTAGGCCATGAGAGAAGGCTCTTCAAATCTGTCTAGTGAGCAATGTACGGAAAAGCACGAAGAGATAAGATGCATAAAAAGTTACTAGAATGTTGATGAATGAGAGGGAATTTATGCCTTGGGGGGGAAGTAGACCTGATCACGGAGGTGGCAGTGATTAGAAACTAGAACTGCCAGTCTGATCACAGGGTCAGCAATGAACCTTTGTGGGTGAGGGGCAATGAGCACTTGGAAGTTGTGGATGAAACTGATGTGTGTGCAATAACTGGACATTACCCTGGAGAGAAGAGAGAAAGAACTCATATATTTTACAAAGGTTCTACACAAAAGAATTTAAAACTGAAATATAAACACTGGCAAACAGCAGATGAAGTACCCACACTGAACATAAATAAGTAACTAGAGAGGATGAGGCAGGAGAATTGCTGCAGCTGGAGGCAAGATCAACCTAGCAAAAGACGTATTTCTTTTTTAAAGGTGGTATCTTAACAAGTCACAATCAGTTGCATCTTTATGCTTCAGGGGAAATTTGTTAGAAACAGAAGACAATATTCACTTATAATTTGGGAAAATTTTGGTAATATAAAATAATAAGACAAAGATAGAAATGATAAAAATAATAATATAAAATAAAGACACTGAAGAGAAAATGCAGGTACTTGTGCACTAACATAAGGAAGAGAACAAAAATCAGGGAAGTTTGCCATTCTTAGGTGTGCCCTGTGTGTTTCATGCCTTTGCCTCCTTCTGTAGGATGCTTTTCTCTGCTGAACAGGTCTCCCCACACCCCTGTGGATGGAAATGCAGTTCTTTGAGACCATTGATATTCTGATGATATAATTACCAAAACACCTTGAAGCTTAAAATATCAGCCAATCCACTTTTGCCTTCAATTATAACAATGCTATTATAGTGAGGGTAGAAACAATTCCAAATTAGAGGAGAATAAATTTTAGTGGAGAAACTGAAAAGGGGGGAACTAAGATGAAACACTAAGCAACAAGAAAACCAGAGGCAAGGAAGGCCCAGCCATGGTCATCTTCCTTGAGGCTCAATTAAAGGGAAGCTTAGGTCAAGTAAGGACATTGGTGAGAGAAGACAGCAGGCAGTGGAGTCAGATGGCCTGGTCCTTGTAGAAGCTTACGCACATCCATTTGAAGAGGAAGCTGGGTTTCAAGAATTGGCTTCCATTCAGCAGAAAGAAGTTGCAGGAGCCAGGAGGCAGAAAGATGTCTGCCATCTGGAGAAAAATGCAAGAAGGAGAATTGGAAGTCACAGATAAGGGGTGGAAAATGCGACAAAGGAGAAGCTATCTGGGAAGGAGTCTCCAGGTGGGGTTAGGTTCCCCCTCTGAATTCTAGGGTACAGTTTGCAGACTCTTCACTGTAGGGAATGCCAGCAAGGGAGAGAAAAATAACTCCAATTCCAAATCTTAGTAAATCTATCTATAGTTTTGAATGACATTTAGAAAAGCTGTCTTTTAGTATATAAATATGCTTCATATTTTTTTTAAAAAATAATATTTCTAAAATCTTAAACAGCAGTTCTACAAAGTGCGGTGAATTTATTATGTTCTTTAGAGGTAAAGAAAATTATGGCTGATTTATCAAGATTCAGAACTTCATATTGGAGAATCAAAATGTGTAGGAAGTCCCTGAAGCACTGAATGAGCCAAGAAGGAAAAGCCAAAGTGAGTCGGGGCTTTGGGATGAGATCAGTGAGATTAGATCCTTTTTCCACCATTTATTAAGGTTCAAGTCCATATACTCTGCAAACATCAACATCCTGTTATATTAACTGGGAATTATACCCATGTGAAAGCTATTATGGTGAATGAAATTTAAAATAATCATGTTTACAAACAATCTAACTCAGTTCTTGGCCATCTTTTGAAAGCTGAGTAATTATTATGTATTTATTGTATTACCATCATCCATGATCTTAGTTTAGACAAACTCCATAATCATTTGTGGGCAAAGATAATTAGAATTCGCTTTTCTCTTACCATATGGTTGTAGGGATACCACTTATCAATTCAGCTGCAGAGAGGGACAAAGCCTATATCCACATGGGAGTTTGAGAATTTAGACCACAGATATTGCTGTTATTGACACCGACCTGGCAGACAGGAGCACATGGGTTCTTCTGTCAGGTCTATAATAAATTCACTGTGATGCCACATACCCTACAGTCTTTTCTCAATCCTTCTTTCTTCATCAGTAAAGATGGTTGGATTACAAAAATCTCTATGGTTATATAAATTCTAACATGCCACCATTCTGCACCTACTGTTTCAAACGTGGCACTTGTGAGCTATAAACGATGTAAACCCCCTTTGCCTGTATTAGAATTCATTGTGAGAGCTGAACGCACTGGGGGTGTGAGGATAGGATCTTGCCCAGGCAGGAGATTGGTTGCCCTCCTCAGGCTGCTTGCTCAGAACAGCCATTTTGCTCTTCTTTTGGCTGGCTGCCTCTCCAGTAATTTTCTGCAGCAGCTCTGTCTTTACCCAGCCAGCAAGAGGAAAATGAATTCGCCCAGCAGTCCCAGCCATCCCTTAGGATGTTTCCGGGAGAGAGCGCGCCAGGCATTTCACTGTTAATTATCAGCAGCCTGGCTGCTATGGCCCCCTGCTGTGCCAGTAGGAGAGATGAAACTCTTTACACTGCTTATTGGGTTCAGCTAAATAAATATTACCGAGCATTAGCAATGTCAAAGGTACAGTCTGAATTCCGTTCCCTGGAGGGGCTTGGGTACCTGAGGTTTTCAACATCAATTTTCCTGCTGGTCCCCACTCCACACCTTCCTTTAACACATTACAACTAAATTCTTTCTGTGTCCCCCGAACATCAGGGCACTGAAGTAATAACAATAAATAGCATTTGACTCCATTGCTTAAGGTTGTTACCATCAGTGCTACTGGTGTTAAAGGCGCCAGAATAACTCACTTCCTGTACCTGTGCTATGAGAGTTCAGATTTCTCGGCATCAGATTTTGAATTAGCACCACCTCACCCCTCCCACCCAAAAGTGAGTTTTGAAGGACGTAAGTCACCTAGCTGCTGTAATAGAGTCAAGGGTGGAAACATAACCCTCTACCAGCCAATTATGGCACACAAGAATTAATTCCGATGCTTCTTTAAGCTATTTGAAAAGCAATTCTTTTTCTTTGTGACTGAATATTGAGCCATGAAAATACAGCTCTAAAAGCAATTATTAGCTATTTTCAGCTATGAAGATAAAAACTAAATACTAAGAATGGAATCAAAACACATGAAGTAGGAAAAGGGATTTGAGAAAAGAAACTCAGTTCTGACAAAAGCACACGGAAGCCCAACTTTAGCTGTTTTAAGAAGCCATGCCGATCTTTGGACATTTGGGTGTTGGATTAGTATATCTCCATTATCATTCAAGTTTGAATTAGGGATTCTCTTATTCACATTCAGGCAGCTATTGTATGTGGTCCTCTTTCTGTGCCAGTTTTGCAAGTGCAGGTGAACTGTACCAACTGTGCCCTTTCAGATCTTAACCACTGCACTATTTTCTCCAAACTCCAAGGCTCAGTCCAGAAAATCTAGAGCAGCTAGGTGCTCTCTAGCTGTGTGTGGCAGCTCTCAATAACAGAATGACAAGAGCCAGTAAATGAACACTTCAGATTCCTGTTTCCTTGGGATAAGGCTAAGCCTCTGCTTTTTTGTGGGCTGTTGGAGGATCCCAGTAGGATTGAGACAAAGTGATTTGATCTTAACTGTCTGCCCTCCTTTCTGTCTCAATTCCCTCTTATATAATGATTTGTTGGTGTCACCTTGCAACTAAGTTACTGCTACAGATATTGCTTGACTTATGATAAGGTTCATAAAAGCATCAGCGGAAGTGGGCGCTAATGGAAGTCAAAGCTACCAAACTTCTACCTTAGCCGCATAGCACTCGAAGGACTACTAGTTGTTCCTCTCGTGATCTGATGATCAACGGGGAGATGTAGCTGTCTAGAATTACAAGACAATAGCAGACTACATGTCTGCTGGGGCCGGGGTGGGGGAAATCACAACGTTGTGATCTGGAGAATATGTTATTTGGGTCCATAATTTCTTGATAAGAAAGGGAACATCTACTCATAATTTCTTACATGCCCCACCCCCATGTTTTGTTTACATGCCATTCGCTGTCCATACACAATGAACTAATACATACACAGATCTGTTGTATAGCAATATCCTGGAAATTTAAACATTTCCATCCTGACAGAAGGCCCAGTAAGACTCAGGGAGTTTCAACTTGAAACATTCCATTCTAGAGGGAGGCTCATTAAGTCACAGAAAATAAACAACTCGCAAGTTTTAGGAAGTCCTTGAAACTTACAAGACTCATAAAGACCCTCCTTCCCCAAGGTTATTTAAGCAGTAAAGCCTGCTTAAGCAAAGAGACTCTCCAACCTGTTGACCGGCCGACAAGTTATGCAGAAGACAGCAGGGTTGCATTTTTCACAAGTCATCATCCATACTGAGGTGCACTTTTCTGCAATGCAGCTGCCTTTGAGTCACCCATGCTCCACTAAGTAACCCTTCAGCTATACTCCTGTAAGTCACCAAGTACACTGATTGACCCATCAGGTTAGCTAGACTTTGGTAGAATTGTTTCTTTACTCTGCCATCCACATTTCCATCTGAGGTGAGCAGATGTTCTTCACATCTTTCCAGGAAAAGTCACACAACAAGGAGGAAAACTACAGATTGAAATCCCACTCAGATAATTCTCTCCTTTGTGTGCTCAGAGTTCAGGGATGGGACGATTGTTTTTCTTTTCCTATTTTTTTTCTTTTATACATCTATTTCTCAAACAATCTTTTCTCATTTTTCTCATACCAATCCCAGTTCCCTCTCCCTCCCCTCTTCCTGTTCCCCACACCTTCCACATACCCTCATCTACTCCTCAGAGTGGGTAAGGCTTCCCATGGGGAGTCAATAAAGTCTGGCACATTACTTAAGGCAAGACCAAGGCTCTCACCCGAGTATCTAGGCTGAGCAAGGTATTCCTCCAAAGAGATAGGGTTTCCAAAAGTCAGTTTAAGCACTAGGGACAAATCCTGGTCAGGGGTGGAAGATTTTAGGAGAGAAAGCAAAGTAAAAGCATGAATAAGCCAATATGTAAAAGATGCTCATTAATCCATCCTCAGACTTCCACAGGGACAATGTCCAAGACCTTCCACTGAAAGAATTTTATTGGCACCAAGGATTATGAATTTGGTGATCCTGAAAGATGAGCAACATAGACAGGTTTAATCTCTGGATTTATTTTCTTCCTGTAATGCCGCCCTCCTAATCTTCACACACATACACACACACACACACACACACACACACACACACACACACACACTCAGTAGGTATGAGGCTCTGCTGGAAACATACATTCTAAATGCTACATGTCAAGTGAAAAGCTCCCTTCTAAATAATGAATTTCCCCATTTAACTTCCTACTGTGATGTTATCTAAGAGTTATGTTAAAAGGTTTAAAATGCAGACTCTTTCCTGCTTTCCCTCCCTCCCCCCTTTCGTGTGTGTGTGTGTGTGTGTGTGTCTTGCTGGTGGTGATGTACGTGTGGGTTGAGTGCACACCTGTAGAGGCCAGAGGTGAACTTCATCATTCTCCACGTTGTTCCCTTCAGACAGTGTCTATCCCTAAAACTCAGGCTAAGCTTGTGGACAGCAAGTCCCACTGATTCTCCTTTCTCTATCTCCCACAGTGCTGAGGATACAGGCATATGCAGCAGTGCCTTAGCCTTAGCATCCTGGGGACTCAAAACCAGGTCCTCATGCTTACCCAGCTAATGTTCTTAACCATGAATCCATCTTCTCAGTTTATATTTGAACATTTTAAGCAAACTATTTACTCTAATATGAGAAGTGAAATGTTTATGTCTTTACTGAATTTCTTTCTGCTTTGCAGTTTCTAAATTCTGTCCCCAGAACAGGTATTGTTCGATGAGTGCTGGTTTTGCTCTTTTGACCTTTTGGAAGGGCCCACAATCTAGCTCCCAAATAAATCACACAGGGAGGTTTATTCTTAGTTATGAATGCCCAGCCTTAGCTTGCTTGTTTCTTGTCAGATTTTCTTAAATTATCCCTACTACTTTTTCACCTTGGGCTTTTATCTTTCTTACTTCTGTACATTTTACTTTCACTCTTACTCCATGGCTGGCTGGGTGGTTGACCCTTTGTGTACTCTCTCCTTTTCCTGCTCCTCCTCTTTCTTGGTTCTCCTTCTATTTATACTCTCTGTCTACTGGCCCCACCTATCCGTGCTCCTGCCTTGCTCTTGGCCATTCAGCTCTTTATTAGGCCACCAGGTGTTTTAGACAGGCAATAAAGCACAGCTTTACAGAGTTAGACAAATGCAGCAGAAACAAAAGTCACACACCTTAACATAGTATTCCCCAAAAAGGAATGGGCAGCAAGGCAATTTCATCATACTCCTGTTAGATAGTGCAATTGTGGAGTCCTGTGTCGAAATGACATCTATCTCCTCATCTTAGCATCAGAGCAGAGAAGGCACAAAGCCTTAGACGGTAAAATTGGACAGGACTCTAATAGGATCTGAGCAATTTATTCTGTCACAGATGAAGACACAGAGAGAGGCACATATCAATGAAAGGTTTTGCCTAACACTTCATACCTAATCCTAGACAAAGCTAAGGCTTGACACCAACATTCCTCATTGTATAACCACTTCGTACTACTTTTGGTTTAATTTTTTCCTCACATCTTATCGTATTTTGAGCTTACTTTTCAACCCATACAGAATGTGATATAAATGTTTCTTCTTAGAAAACCTAAGGTTATACCACTGGCCTTGCCTAGCTAGTTGAACTGGGAATAAATCCTTCTACATAATGAATTTCATCACTTTCTTATTGTAAAAATATTCATGCCTTCTCTGCTCCTCTCAGCCTGAAAAGCCAAATTATACTGCAGTCCATTTGGTTTGATGTTTATCTATAATCCCGGGTCACTTCTGGGCTTCAGCCTGGGTTCTGGTGTAGCCAGAAAATTGCCAGAAGCCATATGGACTCCCCGGGCTATCTCCTGAATGAGGTTAGATGGTACAGACTTAGGAACTGAATCTTTCCAAGAGAGGGAACAGATGGCACTTCAGATATGAATATGCATGATGTAGCTCCTAAGGTTGTTAAATAAGTATGTATTTTAGGTGGATTCATGAAAATCAAGATTTTCATAAGTAAAATTAAAAGCAAGCCAAGGAAAACACAAGGATCTCCTGGAAGCTGTGCATTATTCTTTATTTGTTGACACTGGCCTCTACAGCATGCTCCACCCTCCGGAGAAACCACGAGGCAGTAACAGGAAGAAATAAATGACATCTTCAACAAAGGATGTGCTGTGGGCTCTTGGAGAGACCATGAGGCAGTATGAGCGTCCAGAAACACAAGACTGATAATGGGGTTGCTTGAACTCGCTTTCTTGTGTACCCAGTACTTGTTCACGGTGAATAGTTCCTTGAATATTTCAGCTCTTTCCTGGCCCTTTACCAATAATTTGCCCTGAACCCTACCACCAACTCCAAGTACTTCATAATTCAATCTTGGCTGCTGCAAGACAAGACTGACAAGTCCGTAAGAGTAATGCAGGTCTTTGAATCAGTAGAATTAGTTAAGTGAATGGATTTCACTAATCTCCCATACAAGCAGTATCCATCAAAGGCCCTGAGCTCTCTGCCCAGAAATTCTATCTTACATGTTCAGTGATGTCCAGTGTACAGAAAACTTTCATACTCAAAATCATATCTGATTTTAAACTTTATTGCAACCTTGTGAATTTTTAACCCATTTATAGATGAGAAAGAAATGAAGATTCAAAGAGGTTAAATAACCACTCATGGGCACAACAGGGGAACTGTATCATGGTGACTTCAAGCTAAGTTCATTTGATTCTGTCTGGTAATGAATCTGACCTGGCTTTGACCTGTGAGCCACCAGTCAAAGAAGTCTTCACTGGGGAAAAAAAAAAATTCAGCTTGTCCTAAAACAGCCTAAGCCATATGGTCTGATTTCAGGAAGTTGCCACAGTTGCAGGCAGAACAAAGCAACAGCTCATATTCTGGGGACATTCAAAAGAAGGCCGTGAATTTCTTACTTCCACCTCATCTGTGTCAGCTCTGAACCTCTCCTTGTATTCATGGTCTTTTGTAGTCCTTACTTGAAACAGAATATAGTCCGCTTTCATTCAGACAGCTGTGGAACTGAGATCTGCTGCACTGAATGAATTCCTAGCAAGCGTTACATAAGCAAAGATGAGATGAGATTGCCTGACTTTGCTCTTTTGATGTTATGAGTTATTACTTAGGGGCTGTTTTGTTAAACAGCAACGGCTGACTGATACCTGTCACTATTTTTTCTTTCATCGTCTTACCTTTAGTTCAATGCAAACAGAATCTGCCCCTTGTTGTGTTTGCTGTTTCTTTATAGGCCCTGAACTGCCTCTTCTTCCTAAGCTACAAATCCCTGGCAAATTCAGTATCAGAGTCAGTATCATCATAGAATTATGAAAGTCTCACTAGGAACTGAGATGGGAGTAAAACTCAGGAAAAGGAAGTAGCAACCAGAAAAGAGAACACTGCAAGATGCAAACCAGCTAGTAAAGGGGTGACTAAAAACATTTGGTCATGCGACAGCTATTTCATGTTACCCACTTAGAGAAAACACACTGTGATTAGCCAACTCTCACGAGCTTCTTTGCATAGTGGCCTGATGCTGGGTGTGCTGCAAATGACAAGATGTCCACCCCATAGAGGACTGTTAATGAAAGCAGACTGTGCAGAACCTGGCACCTGGTAGAACACTTGAGTTGGTTTGGGACATATTGGGGATAAAAGGATTAGGCTCAGTGTCTGGCATGATTACTATTTCAGTTTTTCTGACTGTACCATAATTTCCAAAGCCCCAGAAAACCCAGTTCTGTTTCCTCCCAAGAAACATGCAACAAACGTTAGCCTGTCAAGAATTATATGACTCTTCGGGGTGTTTCAGCGGTTCGAGTTCCTGCATGCTTGAAGCAACTCCCAAGCTACAGTAGGAGAAGAATGTCCAGATACCTGCCCACTTAAAGGAAAAGCTTGTTCTCTGGAACCCTTCCTGGAGACGATGGAAAAATATTATGCCTAACACGTCTGGTAAGCACTGGGTGAAGAAATAAGAGAGTAAGCGAGTGACCAGGCCCTGCTCTGCCCACCCCTCCATCTTCCTACTCTGTTTCATCTCAGTTTGATCAAAGCTATCTGCCTGTCTCCTCCAATATGCCTTGCTCCAGACCTATGGTTCATACACCACAAATCCCCCAAGTGTTCTCTGATCTCATTTCCTCTTTAATCTCTGGCCCAGCTCATTTCAGACTTAACTCTTGATACCGATGGATTTTCCATTTGGTTCTCGGTCCCTTTCTTAATGTTCCTTAACTGGACTGTGTTTATACACAGCCCCTAGCCCCTGAGCAGAGCTCCAGAAAGGTGGGCTTTGGTTCTCAGTGTTATTACGTGTGCACGTGCACACGCGTGCACACACACACACACACATTCTAATAGCATCATGCTGACTGCTGGAGTGCCCGGTGCTGACACTTAGAAAGCACTCTATTCAGTGCTAATTCATCAGACCCTCACAGTGGTGGTCTTGGGAGGCGGAAGGGTAGCAGGACTCCAACTGTGCAAATGAGAACTCAGAGTAAAAAGAAGTGGCCCCCGCTGGTGTATAAGGCAGCCCAGACTTAAACCCAATTTTGCTGCTATTTCTTCACATCGTGCTATTTTTAAAAGCACTAGCATTGCTGTGGTTCTTGGACAGTCATTATAAGATTCAACCAGAGAGAAAAGAAAATTGCTAAGGAAAGGAACTAGCCAGTATGCCTAAAACTGACTACAAGAGATGACCACCTGTGAGGCTCTTCTTGCCAGATGAGTGGCATTCACACTGCTGCATGTCAGCAAAGACGTATAAATTCTGCGGTCAGCTGGCAGTATCTACTCTTTCTGTAGTCACTTAGGGGGTTGTAAGAGCTACACTATGACATCCAAAAGCCTTTAAGCCCCCAGAAAAGCCTTCAAAAGTGGACAGAGATACAAAGAGAGAACACTGGCTGACACTGTATTGTGAGCTTACCAATATTTACTTGAACTAACCACTTTAAAATATTTATATTCCAAAGACATAAATATAAGCATTTGAGCTTACAGAGAAATTGAGAAATCCTAAAATCTACATCTTGTTTAGATGTCCAGGTTGCCCGGCAGTCACAGTCTATTCTGACATGAGCTCAAGGTCACTTCTAGCCAACCAGCTTGCAGTGTAAGACAAGAGAGATGTTCTGGGAAAAGACCATTAACTGGATGGAGTTGAACAAGCTCCATGGCCGGTCCTTGTCTTGTTCTTTCTTTGCGTATTTACTGAGCACTTATAATGTGCCAGTCATGGGCACTGGAACAACTGACAAAATACAGTCCTTGATCCCAAGGAAATCACTAGAGGAGACACATTATCCACGGAACAATAATGCATACTGAAGTGAAGGAAAGCAGGTGTCACTCGGTAGAGCTGCATGGCCAGGATCTGTCAGCTAGGAGTCTTTGAAGCCCCTAGGGGTCCACTTTACCTGTGTGTGGAAGGGCCAGCATGGCTGAAGACCCACAGACACAGGTGCTCAGTGTAAAGAAACAGGAAGGCCACATGGTTAGAGCAGAGGGAGGGCTGAGAGATCAGAAGATGAGAAAGAAATGGCAGGTAGAAGTTATGGATGGTCATCTCAGCTTAGCGACGACTTTGGGTAGGAAGAGACCCGAGGCAAAAAGTATGGTCTGTCTTAGCTTTCAGTGTGACCTTGAATCTCTTGGTAGGAAGGAATGACAACCTTCTCCTTCCTCGGAAGCTAGCTCGGATGGCCTAGAGAAACAGGCAGCTAGCTTCCCACTGCCTCTCTGCGAGGCTGCACGGGGAACCTGGGGCTTTACTAAGCATGTCAGTGACCATCTTGCTTGAAGCAGATGCACACCAAGGCCCCAGAAGGCTTCTTCAATTGGCTGCCATAGTGACTCAGGAGGTTCAGGAAGGGTCCCTCTAGCTCAATCCTAGCAGGAACATCTATGGTTCCTGGAGGTGGGAGATTTTGTTGTTGAGGTTTGCCATTTGGTTGGTTAAGAATCAAAGGACCCTAGCTGCTGCTGACTCCCTAAGATGGACTGGTAAGGCTGGTGGTGTTGAAGAACTCAGCAGAATGGTTATTTTAAGGATACTCACGACTTCCAGACCCTATTTCCTTTTTTCTGAGTAATATAGATATTTTTAGAGCTATAAATTATGAGTGCATTTCTATGCTCCTGCAGAATCCAAGCTGGGAGGCTGGGCAGGGGCTTGTGTTTAAGGCCAGAAAGCTCTCAAAGAGGCTCGCTTGCTCTCCCCCCATCCTAGAATGAGGCCTTCCTGCTATGGCTTAGCTGCTTCAAAAACCCTGAGTCATTCCAATAGTGTCTCTCTCTTTCCTTCCTGCAGCTCCCCTAGAGCAGAGCACTCCTGGAGCTGCCCCCCTTCGCCCCCCCCACACCCCTGCTGTCGTCGCGGCGGACACAAAGTGGGGGTGGCACAGCCTGGGCAAGCCGGCGGGGAGGGCGCTAGGGACGCGGCTCTGATCGTAGGCGGACTGTGTCCCCAGTGCCGCAGTGAGCGGGTGGCGGCGGTACGCGGGCGGCCTCCTGAGTCACTGCTGCTGCCGGGCTGCTGGAGCCTCAACTCCCGCCCCTGCAAGCTGCGGAGGAGGCGAGGCGAGGCATCCCCTGGGTCAGGGGTCCCGCAGGCTTTCCAAACAGCCTGTGCGCCTTTCCTCGGGAGCCCTCGGGGCGCTGCACTGTCACTGCCTTGTCACTCTTTGTTTATTTCGACATCTGCCCCCGGAGATTCCCTTAGACCAGAAACTTCTAAGCCACCCCCGGATGGATTCGGGGGCCCTCGCTTATGGCAAAGTGCCCGGAGCGTCATCATAACTTGGGAGACCAGTAAACAGGAGTGGGAGGAGGAGAAAAGGAAGGAGAAGGGGGAGCAGAGGGCGGGAGAGGATCCAAAAACAAAACCCAACAAAGCAAAACCGGAAGGGAACTGGCACTCCCTGCAGAAGTGCTGAAGCCCACCCTCAGGTAGTAGAGAAACTAAAACCCTGGGTAGGAGTGAACTGTCCCCCCAGGCCTTCTACTACGGAAATCAGAGTCAACACTCTCAGGAGGGAAGAAAAGGACTAGATTTAAAGTCTTTTGCTCATAATAAGCAAGGGTGCTCTAAATGTTGCCCCCCCCCCCCATGCCACTTGCTGGTAAAGCAAACAGACTAGTGGTTCTTGCCTGCTCTCCACTGTAACCTCCGATATCTAGAAGCTGGAAGAGTCTTAGAAGGCATCTAGTGCCCATTTTACAGGTTAGGAAACTGAGCTTCTGGGAGGGGTGCAGGCAAGAATCACAAGAAAGGGCACGGTTTCCAACCCATTCATTTCCTTTCCTTTGGCCTTTCCTTAGGTTTTTTTCTTCATTCCTCCCAGGTTAAAATTCTAATAGACCCCCAGCCTCACTTCATGCCCAGAGTTCAACTTCAGAAAAAAAAAAATATATTCTGAGTGCGGAGCCTCAGGCAGCTGCTGCCTCTAACGCGCTCCCCTTCCCCCGCCCCGCACCAGGGATTGTCACAGCTGCCAGCGCCAGCGCCAGCACCAGCTTGACAAGTTTCTGGGGCATCTCTGCGCACCGAGAGGTGTGTCTCCTGCGGCACTGAGAACAGATTTTTGCCATCTCATCCTCACATTCGCAGTCTCCAGTTGGCTTCTTGTGATTGGCCAGAACTTTCCCTCTTAGAGATGAGGAGAATCCAGTCCTCCAACCAGCTGAGGAAAAACAACACTTACCACCTCGCAGCAGCAGACCTGGGATGCTCCACCCCCTCCAGTGGCCAGGCTGGAGCTCCACAGGCAGGAAGGTCGCCTATTCCAGAAGCTCTAGCCATTTAAATGCGTAGCAGGAACGGAGGGCGGGCGGGCCTCTCTGACCACTGAAGCTAATCTGCTCTTTTCATTGAGGGTGTCATTGTGTGTCCTTCAGCTTTCAAGAAAAAAAGTTCTTCAAAATCGAACTTGAAAAGTTGCCTTGGAGCCTGGCACTTTGTGTTCACAGGAGGTGGTTGCTGATCTGCGGCAGATTAGGGACCATTAATTAACCTTGCTACCTTCCTACCCAAGTCCACTCCTCACCCACTAGACCACGTGAACGCGTGGCTTCCTCCAGGGTAGGAAACCTATACCTTTACTGGGCACACCGGAGTTAAGGCATAATTAGGTATCAATAGCCCTAATTTAGCAGTTAAGTCTCTGCCCAGGCTCAGTGTTAGAACTGCTTGCTTTAAAATAATACTGATTCTCAGGTCACCTCTGAAATCATGAAAATCACTGTTATGCAAGTGTTTCCTAACAGTTCCCACAGGTGACTGTAACCCACAGTAAGCCCGGAAACATCATCCTAATGGTAGATGCTGTTGTTGCCTGTCCCCACCTACTGTTCTTCTAGTAACAGGGCCAGATGTTCCTCTGGAGATCCCACTCAGCAAAGCACAATTTGGGAGACCGACTCCCACCTGCCATCTTGTCACCACCCATAGAAAGTCCCCCTAAAAGCAACGCCACACAGAAGTGATCACCAATAGACTGAAAGATACCAATCCCTGAAGTCATGTGAGCTTCTGAAGTTGTGGGACAAGACATCCTATCAGAGCTTATAGGTCACATAAGTTGTAAGCTACATTGGAACGCAGAAAAATGAGTTCTGGCATAACTGAATACCCAACAAGTAGTTTGGGTATTCAAGGCTGAAGACGAAGAAATAAGAAATGGTGCTTTTGTACTTTCAAGTTCATGGCTATCAAAGGAGAAGGTGAGGGGCTGCAACACACATGCTTTGATTTCCTTCTTCAATGCCCTTTAAGAGCCATGCTAGGTTAGTATCCGTTAAATGTGGAAAACATTACCATTAAATTAAATGGTACATATTAGCTCAAGACAAAAACAAACAGGCTCACTTTAAAGATATCCTTAATTCTGTTTCGGAACTTGATGACTAAAGTCTTGTCTGAGGGTGACTAGGCCAAGTGTCTCTTCCCTGTTCGCAGCCCATCCTGAGCTTGGTCACATGATAGAGTCCAAGTTCCCAGTATGAAAACAAGATTGCATGAAATCTCTTGAGGTCTAGATTCAGAACATGCTCAGCATCGTTTCACGTCGTTCTGTTAGTCAAAACAAGTCACAACTCCACTTCCTGATGGACAGCCTTGCAAAGTCACATGGCAGAGAGCCAGCAAGAACTCACAGATAAATTAAATCTCCCTCCCTGGTTAGCAGAAAAGGAACTAAAGCCGATGAGCTTACCCATCCTGCTCTGCTGGTGTAAGGCTATTTTGACCAGACTCTGTCTGGTCTTACTACTGTCCTCATCCATCTGCTCCTTTAAAGAGTTATTTCCCATAATGCACAGGTCATAGTGATTTTTCTGAACCCTGTGCCACCGTGAGGACATACATTATCCAAACTTACTACAGAGGAAGATCAGATAGTATTATTCTCATAATTACTCAACAATTCAGAAAACAAGACAGTGGGTTCTGTTTACACAGAACAGAGGATTTAGCATTTTAATGGTATGGCTTGGACTTGAACCAATCAGAACCATCTGACTCCTCTTCCGTATTTGGTTTTCATCTCCATGAGCTATGGCCTGGAGCTGCTGCTTAATATGTCAGAGATAGTTGTCTATTCGTGTGCTGAGTGTGACCCCTGCCATCTGATGGGGCTCTCAGCCTTTCCCGACCCCACACTCTTCTCCCTGCTTCTGATCCTGTTCTCTTTGATCCTTCAGTGTTGTGTCCTTTCTCCTGCCTTTGTTGAATGGGGACCTGTTATGCAATTGTCTTGGCGGAGTCTAAATAAGCGGTGGAGAAGATGTAGAACTGGGAGGAGAGGAGTGAGAGAGTGACAGAGCAGACAGGAAAGCCACATGTGCGCGAGTCGACAGAAAAAGCTGGTGTGCAAGTCGACAGAAAAAGCTGGTGTGCAAAACAAGCTTCAGAGGAGGGGAAAATCTGCAAGCTCTGAGAGCTGGGAGAGGAGAGGATTTTCATAAAGGCTGTGATGAATTCTGAGACTGAGTCTTATTTTTCTTCCAGATGCACAAGTGAACTCTTATCTACCATGTTTATTGCTTTTCATTACGTGCTGTGCTGGGGTCTGTAGAGCTAACATTCTAGCAGGCTGTACTCAAAGGGAGAAGACTTCCATATGCTGCAGTAAATAATTTTATTTACTGGAATTTTCTGTGAAAGGCGAAAGTGGAAATGATTTTTAAAAGGACTACCATGCTGAATAGCCTAAGGGGTTAGGGACTTTTCACGTCATCTTAAGCCTGGAGAACAGATCTGTCGAAGGACTGGAAATGATAATGTGGGAGATGCTGTGTGATGCTGCAAGTAGTAAGTGGAAAATTAAAAAAAAATAGCCTCTGTTCTTAGTAGTAAACATTAGACAGAGATGCCCACTGAGAATGTTACAGATGTTTTCCGGACCACACACTGGGAAACCCTTGTACTGTGTCTTTGAAGGAAGTGACAGTCAAGATGCACATTTGTCTTTAGAGCATCCACAGCTACCCTCTTAGCTCTGGAGCCAATCACTGGTCTGCAGAAGAATTCCAGCATGTTTCAGTGAACAGTGAGCTGGAGTAGAAACTCTGAAGACCAGGTGGAGCACAGTGTTTGATATTTCAGCCTCATGCAACATTTCTAATTGTCTTAGGATACTCCACGTTTGCAAGGACCTCCATTAGCTACACCACTACCCTAATATTTATTTGCACATTTAAAGAACATCGGGGTTGACTATGACAACTTTGCATCCTTTTAACGACTAGTCTCTTGCAAAATTTTTATTCCACCGTTGTTGCTTTATATTTATATCAGATCCCCTTGTGAGTCTCATTTTATTTTATTGTTTTTTACTTGTGCATAAGCCCCAATTATTATTATGAATGTATCTACCAAAGAAAGGAAGGCTGTTCTCCACTCAACTTAGCTGGTTGACGGTTTTGTAGTTGCTATTTCCAGCAGGTACATTTGTGCCAAATGCCAAAGTGTCACCAGCTTATGTTCTGCTGCTTAGCTTGCTGGGAGAGAGTAAATGTAGGGTCTGTTTGTCATAAAAGAAATACATGCTTCCATCAAAGAGATTATTTCAATTTTTAGGGAAGGCATAAGCATTTTCTGACAAGAAAAGTGTGGCCAACAAAGCAAGGCACATAGTAAATGAGTCCTCTTTTGGGAATTGCCAGGGTCCAGGGCATGGGCTGCTGTTCTGTCCAAAGAGACCATTTAAATTAACAGTCTGGCATGCTTCCATAGAGATCCTTGGCTGGGAGACAGAAGCCAGGCACAAAACAGGTGTCCCTTTCCACTATTCTTGGTCACAAAATCTAATTTCTAGCACAAGCTGTGACAGTAAGAGATGTTGGAAATTAATCGAGATTCATTTTGCTCCAGAAGTCCTCTGTGTATTGACAAGACAGGGAAGGAAGCCGTGTTCGCAAACAGAAAAATAGATTTGCTAAGGAGTCTTAATGGTAAGTTTGAGACATGCAAATATTCTTAGGGACTCAGACAATTACTGTTTAATAATTTTCAAGTAACATTGTGGTAATAAATGCAGTTCTCTCTCTCTCTCTCTCTCTCTCTCTCTCTCTCTCTCTCTCTCTTTCATGCATACATACTAAATCGATGTTATTTTCTGAGGTTTCTTATCTGTATATGTCATTATTAATGGCGGCAAAACCAAAAAACTATCTGGTATTTGCCATCTTCTTGAGCCTCAGGAGGTAGACCTCCTGTCCTCTTTGCTTTAACTAGTGTCTGGGGTTATTTCTTCCTTGGAAAGAAGTTTTGTCAAGATTAACCCATCTTGCCTGAAAGCTTTTGGTGCTCTAGGTCCATGCCTCAAAGAAACTTCAACTTCTAATTCCTGGGCCCTGAGAATTCCAGGGCTTTGCTTTGAAGCGATGTTGGGTGGCTGGAGAAATGACTAGGAGGTTGAGTGCACACACTGCACATGCAGAGGACTTGAGTTCTATTCCCAGCACCCGTGTCAGGTGCCCAACAACTACCTGTAACTCTACCTCCAGGGTATCCGGTGCCTCTGACCTCCAAGGACACTGGCACTCCTGGGTTCACACACATACACATGTATATAATTAAAAATAATAAAAAAATTTAAAGATGTTAGGGAAATGATAAGTTTCCCTTTGAAAACTGTCCCCCTAGTATTAGAAAAATGAAATAGAATTGTCCACTGAAAAGCAAAAGTCCTTTGTTTCAATGTCAGAAGCATTGGATGGGATTGGGTTGTGAGCCATGGGATAAAACCGCCTTCAGCTGGGAAATAAAAGTCTATTGCAAAGCCGAAAGTAGCAATATTCTGAGCCGGGGGGGGTGGGTCCTGAAGCCAAATGCAGCAGTCCCAAGTGATATGAATGGCAATGCTTAGTGTGACCAGTGACCTCCAACCCTGGAAAGAACACAGAGTGCCAGTGAATAAAACTGTCTGTATCTGGTCCTTATTCAGGGTGGTGCTTGGGTGCAGTGAGTTGTGCGTGTCACATTTGTTTTGTCAGATCTCCTAAACTATTGCTGTGTCGCCACTTTGTATTTATAGGTGCTGTGCCCTTACGTGAAAAGTACAAGCAGATGACATCTGAACAAAATTATAATCTTGGAGCTGGAAAGATAACTCACCTGTTCAAAAGCACTTGGAGCCTCTGCAGAAGACAGAGTTAGTTCCCAGCACCAGGTCAGATGACTCACAACTATGCTAACTACATCTCCCGGGAATTCAATGCCCTCTTCTGGCCTCCAGAGGCACCTGTATACATGTGCATGTAGACACACACAAAATCTTATAAAAAAGAAAATTATAATGTGCAACATATCTAAGGTGTTGACAAGTTACAACCTGCCACTTAGTCTTTCTCTCTCTCTTTCTCTCTCTCTCTCTCTCTCTCTCTCTCTCTCTCTCTCTCTCTCTCTCTCATACACACACACACACACACAAACCCAATGATTATATTTTAAACTATGTTTCCTATATTTTGAAATTTCTCTCAAAGTACAGAGAACTACATGCAATGATAAGGCTAACACTTATTAATTATATCTCATTAATTAAACAACTAACATATTATAGGACAGGGCTGAATCTCCATTCTGTTTTTCTCTCTCTCTCAGCCAAACATTACTTAGTCAAGATGTTTATATTTTCACCACCCACATAGAAAATATATAGAGTTGTTTTTCTGTATAGCTGACTATTAGCAGACCGAATATGATATTTTGTCATTTCTTTTTCCCCTCTGCATTTCTTTTTATCTGTTTGGGTTTGCACGACTCTACCCTTGTACACAGCATTCCATCATAAAGTAAGTCTACTTATCTTCCCACATATTTGGATATTTAGGTTATTTTCTGAGTTGCCGTAGCATGATCAGTACTTCAGTTGGTGTGTCACTTCATTTGTATCTTTAATGACCATGCCTAATGCCAGCTTTCTCTTGCTTAATGTTTGTTTCATATAACAAATTCCTTTCTAATTGTCTTATTTCTTACCATCCTTGACCTTTTTACATTAAATGCATCTATGGATAGATTTGCTTGCTTCTTGGTTTGTTTTCTATATGGGTTTGAGCCCAGGGCCATGCCATGATGTGTACATGCTCTATGACTGAGCCATATCCCTAATTACAAGTTTTAATTAATATGATTGCCCTACCATTTGTGTAATGTAACTGTATTTATTGTAATTAATTTCATATTTGTATTTATCTCTGCATCATATTATTTATATTTCTTCTGGGAGACTCTTCATTGTTTTTCCCTTCTGTTCCTGAAAACTAGATTCATTTCTTTCTGACTTTCTCCATTGGTTTAAATGTCACATTTTGTTTCCACTATGCTGTAGTTTCTCCTTCTGTTTATTTTTATGTGTTTTTTATGTTTATGAATATTTTTCTGTGATTCTCTGCATGTCTGTGAACCACATGTATGCAGCGCCCACAGAGACCAGAAGAGGGTAACAGATCCCTAGGAACTGAAGTTACAGGTGGTTGTGAGACGCCATATGGGTGCTGGGATCAAATGCAGGCCCCGTGCAAGAGCAGCAAGTGCTTTTAATCACTGAGTCATCTCTTTGGCCCCTAGTATTGTGCTTACTCTTAAAGATTGAAGCATGTCATTCAGAAGGTGCATGTGTATCTGCATCTTACTCTAGTGCATGACTTTGAAATATATTAACTCTGACCTTCTCTGTTCCTCATTAATGTTTCTCAGACATGCTCTTTGATTTCTATGCATGAGGCTGGGGAGATTCCCTGAGTCAATTCAGTCTCTAGTTTTAAGTCCTATAACTGAACTTCCAGGGAACAACTGAACTTCTGGGAAAAAGTGTTTGAAAAACTTTGGGTGGATATGCACCAATATGCAGGAAATACATATCTGAGATTAGTTTGATTAGAATTTATTTCTAAAACATCTTTTTTGCTTTGTTTTTTGATGTTTTTCTCCATGATGAAACAAAGAACTATGGGAAGATAGACATTTTTTATAAGAAAAATTCAAAGTAACTCTAATTACTCTTTGGTTTTCATGTTGCTTTGTATTTTTCATTTATACTCATAACAGGGTTATCATTTTAAATTCATCAATTAAAAGTTACTCAGTTGTTAATCATATATTAGTTATCAATTAGCATAGCAATTCCACACAAGAAAGAGTCCCCAAATCCCATATAAAATATATTAGTTTTTGGGTGCTTGTATATATGTTTTGATTGATTTGGGTATGTATAGTCCATGCATTGATAGCAAAGACAGAAAAGTGGTCCCAAAAATATGCTTGTCCTACTCCCTGGAATTTGTGACTGTATTACCTTGCATGGTGAGCTTTGTATGTGTGATGCATCTAAGGGTCTCTAGAGATGAAGGTACTCTTTGATTATTGAGGTTGGCCCGTTAAAATCACAAGCTTCTTTAAAAAGCTTAATGAGAGATTATGTGGGAAATAAAGAGGTTATGATACTGACTTTGAAGATGGGAAAAGAAGTCAAAGGCTAAATAATATAAAGGCTTATAAAAGCTGGAAAAGATAAGCAACCATATTCTTCTGTTTAGCTTCTAGAAGGAATGTAACTCTTCAGGTCCAGTTTAGACTTCTGATTTCCACATCCATAAATATGAATTTTGTGTTGTTTTAGGCACTAAGATTTTGATGATATGCTGCAGAGAGAGTTCAAATTTAATGTACTAGAGATGTGTAGCTGCCAGCTGATCTAAGATGACCAAGTGGGCATGACTAGTGATTCAGCTCTCCTCCACACTGTTAAGCCTGGGCGTGCTCTTGTGGTGATGGCTCACATGGATGCGCAAGCCAATGAATCACAAGGCATTGTGGGAAATACACTTAAAGGTCCTCCTTTCAGCTTCATAATATTCATGGAAGCAAGTCATGTGGCCAGGCCCAGATCCGAGAAGTGTGCAAGCTGATTCTGCCCTTGATTTTATCTCATTGGAAAGAGAAATTTTAAGGCCATATGACAAATGGCACAGATACAGGAATGGGCAAAAATGTTAGGCTTCTCCGCTACAACCGCCTTATTGAGGTGGTTTTTAGTAGATTGAGCTTCCTCAATCTCTTTTTGATTAACTCACTCTTACTTTTATGAATGATGAATTGCTTCTGATTCAAATGTGGTCTCACAATTCTATCTCTTGCTCAGTATCTCTTACGCATGATCTTCCCTTCTAATGTGAGGATAGAGTGCAGAGAGGAGTTTGCATTCTTTCCTTTGTGATTTTTCTGTTAGCTCCCAATAACTTTAAGTTCAGATAGCCCTCTTCTCACCTGGTAAATTCCAAACGTTCTACATTTACTACTCTATATCTTCTGCAATACATAGTCTGCCCTTGAAGTTGTTCTGTCTGGAAATTAGTGGTAAATTTCTTCTTTGGGACATGGTACTGAGTCTCATTCAATGTCAGCCTGAAAAACCCTGCTTTCACCCATCTAATACTGAATCACTACACATTTCCCATGGAGAAGTCCCTTGATAGAGTCACAAGTTGGTTTTCTCAGTGTTCGTACTTGCTTTCTATTCTGGAGATCCTGGATTCTCTATAAAGCACAGAGTAATGGAAAATATTCTTGCAGCTCGGGTACATTGTGCCATGTGTCCGCTTACCTTCTACTTCAGTCTCTCCTTGTTGGCATAGGACCTTTCTGATATAACCATTCTGGTAAAAGCGATGCTTTTCCTTTTGGCTAGCAGATTGCTGAAACAATGGATTCCAAAATCTTGAAGTTTCTCCTGGAATCCCATGTTGGGGGAAGGAAAAGGCTGAAACCTGGTGCCATTCAGGGAGGAATTTGTCTTCCAGAAGCAATTTCACAGAGTTGTTGGACCATCTTTCAGGAGAGACTAGATCCTAGGCAATGATGGACAGATGGCAGAAGGAGTCACATCTTGACCTAGTTTGCTTAGTCATACATACTTCTTGCCCTCAATTTAACCAGGTCTGTCTTTGAACCCTGAAGACAGGCTTGGGGTTCATGGCACCTCTTTAGTCCTCTAAAAAAATGGCCACGTTGAATAAATCTCCTTCCTCTGCTTTTCATTATAGCTCGTCTCTATCTACATTGCTACTGTAAGGACAGGTGGCTAAACATCACCTTTTGGAAATAACCAAAGCCCAAGTTTGAGTCTCAAAACTCTGATAACACTAATAACACTGAAATGTTTCTAGTATCTACTGGTGAGAGTAAGGAAGCTTATTTTCTTGTTTTGCCATTTCTCCAAAACTGTGTGGTTTTTTTTCTCCCTCTATTGTATTATCTTGGATGCTTTGGACTATAGGAACAGAGACCCTGGCACAAGCGGACTAAGCAAGAAAGAGCAATAGTAAATCACAAAATACAGAGGCTGGCATTGGGCCTGGCAGACTCAAGGGCTCGGCAATGTCAGGTAGAGCCATTTCTTTCTGTTGCTTCACTCTGAAAACCACACTGCTGGCTTCATTCCAGAGCTGGTTTCCCTCCTGGTCAGAAGCCCAATGGAAATAACCCTGCTTCCTCTATCATCAAGAAAGCAGAGAAAACTCTCCCCATGACCTTGTATTCAAAGTCTTTTCCTTTCATCTTAGTTGTGTCAACTGAGAACAAGTAAGAGTCAGCAGAGGAATTGTAGGTGCTGATTGCTACCAGCTGCCCTATGGAGGGTTGAAGTCATCTCACTAGTTTAGACTAAGTCCCACCGTGTAACTAAAAGTAAGTTCCATTTCTCTACTTTCTTGGACCATGAAAGGAAGATAGATCCCTGGGAGATAACCATCTCACTAACTGAGAGGTAGACAATTAAGGAAGCTTGCTCGACAGTGTTCCCTAAGCCATGTTTCCCCAAGTTTGCTGTGTTTCCAAGAGAGAACTATATCTGACCCATTCACCTTCAGTTTTTCCTCCTCCTCTCTCTTTAGGTGTAGGGAACTTGATGCTCCTTTGGCTCCTGAACTTTTTCCATAAGCAGATGCTAAATTATTCCTGCTCTGGTTTGTGAATTCCTGGATTCGGAATGCATACATTGCTTTTACTATATAAAGGAAGGCTTAAAGTTTTAAAATCTGGTTTTCCTCATCAATAAAAACTTGCTTTCTAAATTTTTGCTTCATGTGACTTAAACCCCTTCTTAATTGATCAACACTCTGTAGAGAAAGTTCCCAGCATCCTTTAGAAGGCACACACACCGGAATCCAATGAGTAGAGCTATGAAGCAGTAAGACAAACAGGTGTGTGGAGAATTCAGAATATACTCAAAAGATACAGAAAAAGATACAGAAGAATAAACAGAAAAAAACAAAGAAGCCAAATTATGCCTGTCAGATTTTCCCTCCAGGCATAAAGAATTAGAATCAAACTTGATAACAACAACTCTATCCATAGGCCAAACTAGAGGTCTCCCCTCCTTAATCTCCACTTCATCTTATTTTTCTCCTTTTTAACAATTATGATAAATTAGCACTATATATTTGCAATTATGTCCATGCATCTGTTTGCTACTCTCATGTTTTCTGCATTATAATTTAAGATCTATGAGAGCAGATACTTCAGATATATGATTCATTATTTAACCCTAACATTTAGCGAAGGATTAGGCACAAATAGGCCTTAAATAGTTACTAGTTGGATGAAAGAAATAATGAATGAATTTCTCTTTTAAACCCTTACATAGGTAAGTGAACAAGTTTGGATCCATCCTATGAGATGGTTCTCAGAACAATGCTACTTCCTCTTACCAGATGATAATGATGATAATATTCTACTACAGATACACGGAGTGACTCGCACAAGGACACACAGCAAGTATGAAATATACGTTTTACGCTTTACTGAGTGAGGTAAGCCAGACCCAAAAAGAGGAACATGGTATGTATTCACTCATTAGTGGATTCTAACCATAATTAAAGGTCTTTGAGCCTATTATTCGTGATCCTAGAGAAGCTATATAAGAAGATGAACCTGATGAAGATTATTTACCTATCCACCAGGAGGTAGGAAATAGACAAGAGTCCCAGGTAACCTCGGGTGCATGGGGGGGTGGGAGGGTTGATGGAAGGGGAGAGGGTTAGAGAGAAGGGAGTAGGGGAGGAATGGGGAAAGCTCGGTGGCCTGGGATGGGGGGGGGAGGGAGGAAGGATGAATATGGGATCAGGGAAGAATATATTTCAACTAAGGGAGTCATTTTAGGGTTTACAGGAGACTTAATTATATATGGGAGCCCAGGTCCAAGGAGAGATCCCCCAGATTGTTCTCTGGACAGAGGAGAGGGTGCCTGAATCGCCCGTGGCCCATAACCATACTGATGTATATTTTGCTTGTCACCATAGATCCTTCATCTGGCGAAGGACGGCGATACAGACGGAGACCCACATTGGAGCACCGGACTGAGCCCCCCGAGGTCCAAATGAGGAACAGAAGGAGGAAGAACATGAAAAACGAAATCAGTACTGCGAGGGATGCTATCACCTACTGATACAATGGAACGGATCTAATGAGAGTTTACCAAGGCCAGTTGGACTGGGACTGAACGAGGAAGTGATCTAACCAGATTCTCGGAATTTGGCCAGATTCTCTGAATGTGGCTGGCCTGAAGTCTTTCTGAAAAGCCATTGACTATGATACTGGGACCTGTTTCCTCTGCATATACCGGATTTTGGGGATCAAGTCTGTTTGGACACTCACCTTCCTGGACCTGGAGGGAGGGGGGAGGAACTTGAACTTCCCACAGGGCAGGAAACCCTGACTGCCCTAAGGGACGAAGAGGGAGGAGGAGAGGGAGTGGGGGGAGTGGGAGGGTGTTGGGAAGAGGGGCGGAAATGGAAACTTTTATAACTTAATAAAATTTACTTAAAAAAAAAAAGAAATATACGTTTTAAACTCAGGCCATCTGTCTCAAGTTCCTTGCTCTTGACATTTTAATCAATGTTTTAAAGTTCTCAAAGTTGTGAATCACTTCAACAAGCAGGGATTTTATAAAACCCTCTTTAGTAAATGAAAAGAGAGCAAGCAATGTTAGAGGATGAGAAGCAATGGGGATCATTTGGGAGACCATCCAGTGGTATATTCTGGAAGCACTTCCAGGTACCTAGCCTTCCAAAATACTTAGAGATGTGAGATTTCCCATCATGCCAGACATTCCTGGTCTTTCTCTGGATGCAGATAGCACAAATACTGGCTCTAGCGATGTCCGCACAGACTCTGCGTAAGAGAGTCTGGTTGGAGGTCACAGTACTGGAATCACAAGGTAAGAGCGATTGGATTTAGCTTCTGCATTCCTGGAATGTTCCCAGAGCCTGAGTTACATGGGAACAAGGCCAACAACAGAGTTTGGGGCATCTCCTGCAGTAAAAGGAAAAATCCAAGTCCCTGCCAGCCTACTCTGCTCTGAACTCAGGGATTGGAGAGTAGGCACAGAAGCCTGGAGATCTGACCCAAAACTGAACGGGGGCTGATAGGCAAACAAGTGAAGCTGGCGATTTCTTCCCTTGGAAAATCCAAACCCTCAATCACCAGGGCCCTAAGGCAACTGTGATACTCCTACAGTTCTATGGTCCAAGCCTGCCTGAAAACATCGCCCCATATCAAGTGGGGCCAGCATGACCTCAGAACAACCGTTTTTTAGGGCTGAATGCCCCAGTCTCTGTTCTCACTCATTCTGACAAAAGCTTTACCAGGCAAGCTGAAGTCCTGTAAGACTTCAGAGGCAAGGAACTACAGACTAGGTGACTTAAAGTCATGGAGGTCTCTTGTTTCAGTTCTGGAGGTCAGGAGGATGAGATGAGTTTCTTGGCAGGATATGAGTCCCTCTGTCTGTGAGTGGTATTTTTCCTTGTCAGTCCCTAGCTCCTGGTGTGTCTGTCCATCCTTGACATTCATGGGATTGTGCTACCTCTTACTAACATCTGGCTGAGTCATCACCAAGCCTTTTCCTCTTGGCCGATATTAGCATAAGGGATTTTCTCTTTTTATAAGTACACTGAGCATTTAGGTTCCTACACTAATGACCTCATTTTAACTTGATCATATCTGCAAAGATCCTAGTTCCAAATGAAGACATATTTATAAGTACGGGGTCTTAGGGCTTCCATGCATCTTTGGGGGTGTATAACACAACACATAAGATAGGATGTCTATTTTTTAAAGAAAGAAAGTGATGTTTAGAGAAACCAGAAGGGTACTGTAACACCAATATGGTGGAATAGTTGTCATGGTGGCTCCCATTGCTTCATGTCAGTCCGTAGCTACCCTTTGGAAGGGCCTTCTACTCTCTTCAGGTCTTTTCTCTGCATGCCTATGTGTCATTTGTGTTCATTGCACATTATTAACCAGAATAATGATATCAATGTTCTTAGCTATCATTTTCTGACAGTTCAGAAGGCCTCTTCATCCCTGAGCCATCCTTTCTTAATCAGAAGAACACCCCACTGATAATGAGTCCCATCTGCTTCTGGTTTTGAAAGATGAAATCGGAAAGTCTAATGGAGAAATGCTGAGCAAAAATAATAATAATGGCCAAGAGTAAAACCAAGAAAAAACATCAAGAAACACCAGTGGTTAGGGAATCAATCGATAAGAAAGAACTGGAAAGTGCTGTGAAGACCGTCTGGTCTAAAGTCTAATCCAAGGACATAATGGAAGTATTTTACATCCTGTATACAAGTGATGGTCCTAGACATTAAATTTATTCACATAAAATATGATTCTGTCTTATCCTGTAATAAAAACAGGGTGAAATAAAGCAATGGTAAGATGAACTTGTTTCTTTTAGCCTTTGTTGATAGTGTGGCAGGAGAACTTACAACTGCATACATAGCTCTCATTGCATTTCTGTTGAACGGTATTAGAGGACAGCAAACCATTGATTAGACTGAGTTTTCTTCCCAGACTGACTGATGAGCTTGGCCTTGTACAGACATTTCATTAGCTTATAGCATATTCTAAGCTAGGGATAAAGGGACAGTTGAATCAAAGATGAGCACATGAGCAAAAGTGTAAATGAGACAATTGCAAATAGATCTTCTGATAGAAGGAAAGAAGTAATAAATAAGAGAATAATAGTCCAGTGAAAAGTATGACATCTTCAGGCAGAAAAGCAGGCAGAGCAAGTCTCTAAAGCAAAATGTTGAAGACTGACATTAAGACTAGGAGAGTATCCTGCTACATTACAGACAGTGTTTATGAGTTGTAGAAGCTCTTTGATCAGTAGCCTTCCTTTACTTTACTTCCTTTACATAAGAAATCAAAGAAACATCACCGTTCACAATAGCCACAAATAACATAAAATATCTTGGAGTAACTTTAACCAAGCAAGTGGAAGACCTGTATGACAAGAACTTTAAATCTTTGAAGAAAGAAATTGACTAGGATGCCAAAAAAATGAAAATATTTCCTGTGCTTTTGGGTAGGTAGAATGAATGTGGTAAAAATGTCAATCTTATCAAAAACAATCTACAGATTCAATGCAGTGCCCAGCAAAATTCTTCACAGACCTCAAAAGATCAGTACTCAACTTTATATGGAAGGGCAAAAAAGCCAGGCTGGCCAAAACAATCCTGTACAATAAAGGAATATCTGGAGGCATCACATTCTCTGACTTCAAACTCCTTCCTCAAGACCCAGCAATACCACTTTTGGGTATATATCCAAAGGATTCTCAATTGTACCAGCAGAAAATATGTTCAACTATATTCATAGCAGCATTGTTTGTCATAGCCAGAGCATGGAAACAGCCTAAATGCCCCTCAACCGAAGGATAGATAAGGAAAATGTGTTACATTTACACAATGGAGTACTACATGGCAGAAAAAAAATAATGACATCTTGAAATTTGCAGGCAAATGGATGGATCTAGAAAACATCATACTGAGTGATGTAACTAAGACCCAGAAAGACAAACATCATATGTACTTACTCATAGACAGAAAGCAAAGAAGACTAGCCTACAATTCACAATCCCAAGAGAACCTTGACAATAATGAAGACACTAAGAGAGACATACATGTATCTAATCTACATGTGAAGTAGAAAAAGACAAGATCTCCTTAGTAAATTGGGAACATGGGGACCATGGTAGAAGAAAAGGGAAGAGGAAAGGAGGGGAGCAGAGAAAAAAATATATAGTTCAATAAAATCAATTTTAAAAAGTTAAAAAAAGACTAGGAAAGTAGAGGTGAATTATAATAGCAAACATACATATGAGAGGTATATTGTTAAATTAAATTGTTACAGTTAAAGACGCATGTCTATGTGCTGAAATGTGCTAGGATTATGATGTACTTAGTCTGTCCCCAGAGCCTGTGATCCCGAATCTTTGTATGTGATGCTACTTTCTCTTCATAAACTATTGTTGGCACTTACTATCTTCCTCCTGACTGAAAAGAGGATGTATCTCAGTACATTACTGATGAGTACATTTTCTAGTTAGATTGCTAAGGGCGGGGGTCCAGGAAAAGAGCCACAAATGTCACACATGGCATGTTGGGCAGAAGATGGGAAGCATCTTTTTTCCAAACTTACCATCTTGACTGCCTATAACAGAAAACAATTATGGAGGCTGGAGAGATGGCTCAATAGATGCTTCATTGTTCTAGAAGACCCAAGTGCGGTTCCCAGAATCCATGTCAGATGGTTTACAATCACTTTGAATTCCAGCTCTGGGGAAATCTGACACCTTGGGCTTCTGTGGGCACCTGCCTGTGCATGCACATAACCACAGACAGATGCATACTTAAAAATCAGTAAAAATTCTTTAAAAAAATTAAAGAATAATCAATTTATGAGATTATAGAGAATGATAAGTGGAGTAAGAAAACAGTTGGATATTTCCTAAAAAGAGAGTTGGGTAAATGCATCTATCTAAAATGATGACTTAGTAGGACCAGGCGAACAAGTTTGAGGAATAAGAATATCTTCCTTGGAAAAGAATGGCAGTTATGAGGCAAGAAGAGTGAAGAGGGGCATTCTTGAGATATCTAGAGCCTGGAAAAGAGGCTATAGATCTTATGATCACCCTAAAAGAAACACAGCCATAAGGAAATTAACAGTACCTAGCTACTAAAGCCATACATTTGGTCTTCATATTAAATTAACTACCTTCAAAATATGTTCAGTCTCTTTGCCTCTCTTCATCTTTAGTTTGTTCACCCAGCCCAAGTTGTCATCATCTTCTACTAGTGTGTCCTGACTTCAGTGATTGGACCTCATGTTCCAAGACCTTTCTCAGCCATCAGTTACAAATACCCTCAATTCCAGGGAAAGGTATTAGCTCACACAGTCCCAATGAATAGAGCAATGGAGTGTCGGTGGGTTGGCAACCTTTTTTAACCTGCCACAAACTTACACACGTTAATGTTCATTGTAAATCCCTTCCTTTGGTTTCCCTTTGCTTCTCAGCACTGGCCTTGAAGCACTATGAAGCACTATGAAGCACTTGAAGCACTATGAAGACAAAATTCTCCCTCAATGTTCCCTTCCGCAAAGTCAATGTTTGCATGTCTACTTCTGTGTCTCTTTCACCTACTTTTTAGGCTAGTGGCCTTCCACAAGTTGTTCAGTCTCACTGGGACTCAGTTTCCTCATCCAAATTAAATATTTTTTTTTATCTCATCACTGAGTGCCTTATAATCCAGCATCTCTCTGAAATGTCAGCCATGGAGCATGCTCACAGACGACAGATATACAATCAATATATGATCATTTTAATTGCATTTGTTATTTGAGGGCCGCTTCCATCTGAACATTTTATAGAACATAGTGCAAGTCTCCTGAGGATTTGAGCTATCTTGTCCTTCCTCCTCCCAAACCTCTCTAAATTATCGAAATCAACTTCAGATGCTGTGATTGTTTCATAGCCAATTTCTTTTCTGCTTTTCTTTTTTTGACCCAGCCAATTTGTCTCATTCTTGCCTCCCTGAAATCCATATCAGATTTGGCCCTTGTTTTATTCCTACAAGGTCTTATGTTTCTGTTCTGATTTGTTTCTTCAGTTGTACCATTCCAGTGGTGCCTCTGTAAATTTTATTTTCATAAATTTATAATATAAACCAGTTTATCTTGTTTGAACTTTTGTTTCTTTGTGTTGAAATTAAAAATCATGTTACGGTAGATAAGGAAATCCCTTTTTCACACTGATGATTGATTTAAGTTGGAGCAGGGGACAGAGGTCAAAGGTGATGCATTCTTGCAAGCCATTAAAAGCTCTCAGTATTCGTTATGATTACTTTGCTTTATAAAGAAGATACTTATTTCATGTATTTCCAATTCTATTTTAAAAGTTTTGAGCATGTAAATGAACTTATATAGATGAACATAATAAAAGCTTATAAAAAGGTATAATATCTTTTAATAAAAAAACTATTTTTCAGTAACCCAGCAACTTAAAGCATGTTTGATTTTTTATTTCAACACATCATATACACAGGAGAGTCAAAAATAATAAGATTTGATGAATTTCCACAAACTTAGACTGTGTGACCAGCTAAGGAGTTGAAATTTTCTCATTCTGAAGACTTACTTTTATTGCTTTTTATTATTTATATACATGTGTCTTGTCTGCATGAGTGCATGCCACATGTGTGTAGGTGTACATGGAGATTGGAAGAAGGTGTAAGGTTCCCTAGAGTAGGATTTATAGGCACTTGTAAAACACCTTGGTTCTGGGAGTCAAACTTCAACCATATGGAAGAGCAGGAAGTTCCCTTAACCATGAGCATCCTCTCCAGCCCCTGGAATTTTATCCTATTATTGTTTTCAGATAGGACTCTTGAGAAATATTTACATAAATATAATCATTGCTATTAACTTTTTATTGGCATGATATTTTCTTTTTCATTTTCTTTCTTTCTTTTTCTTTTTTTTCTTTTTTTCTTTTTTTCTTTTTCCAGACAGGGTTTCTCTATAGCTTTGGAGCCTGTCCTGTAACTAGCTCTTGTAGACCAGGCTGGCCTCAAACTCACAGAGATCCACCTGCCTCACCTGCCTCTGCCTCCTGAGTGCTGGGATTAAAGGCATGCGCCATCACCACCCGGCAGCATGATATTTTCTTTGCAACTAAATTATATGTTCTACATTGTCTGACAGTAGAATCACAGTTAACACATTTTCCCACTACAGTCCTAAGTATCCTGAAACAATATTCATGTTGAATTTATTCAACAACAATATGCACCATTATCTGATTTATATGCTTATATTTAAAAAAAAACTTGACATCACTGACTTCTCCTCAGTATTCTCCCTGGCTTCATCAGCAAGTACCATTTCCCAAACTCTTTTATTCCTCTCTCTCTCTCTCTCTCTCTCTCTCTCTCTCTCTCTCTCTCTCTATCTGTCTCTATCTCTCTCTCTCTTTTTTCCTCCCTCTCTACCCCCTCCCTTCTTCCCAAGTATTTAAACAATACCTGTCAACTAAAGACTTTAAAATTGAAATATATTCAGTAATCAATTAATTGTATCAATGACATGGTTAATGGCATACTTTTACCAACTCTGCAGTTGGTTTTACAAATACTGCCATCAAGAAGTGGGACTTTGCCTCTACTCATTGAGTCTGGATTGTCTATGTCCATCAGAAGATAAAAAAGTCAGTTATATCAGCTATGAACATAAACATATGTTTATTTTTGAAACCCTTCTTCTACAATATGAACAAGTCCCAGGCAACTCACTAAAGAATGAAACCCCATGGACCATGATACCAGCTGACCATCAACAAGTCCTCCTGCACCTGAAGTGAAGGTATACTGCAAAGGTGCATGAAAATGAAATGCACTAGTACTAGCTAGTGTGTCTCCCATTCTCCTTGGACTGCTGCTGCTACCCCAAAGGAATGTCCTCATCTAACTGAATCCAGGGGCTGGACGGAAGGGGCAAATGATAAAGGCTTTTCTTCACATTTGGCAGAGAGGAAAATCTTCCCTGAAAACTTCCTGCCCATTTCTGGTTAAATTTCATTGGCCAACTTTTTATACCATACCTATTAATATGCAAGAATTATTTGTAGGGGTGTGTGTATGTGTGTGTGTGTGTGTGTTGTGAGAGCATGTGCCTGCTTCAGTTTCCCAGATACCTGTGATTCCATATGGATGTCATCATGCTGACTGATGAGCATTTATATTGCATCATTCTCACTTCTTCATTCCCAAAATATATCACATTGTTGCTAAGTTTTATCACGAATCAGTTGTTTATATGTTTGTGCACAACTATGGCCTGGGAACTCCTGGAAGGAAGACGTGTGCACAATTCATCTTGGTACCTTGAGAACTAAGCACAGTGGCTTGCACTATTTAAAGAATACCAGAGATCATAACAAACAAGAAGCAAAGAGAAAGGGTTTCTTGGGTTGGTGGTTGCTGAATATATATATATATATATATATATATATATATATATATATATATATATATATATATATATATTCAGTTGCTGTATATATATATATACAGATAGATAGATAGATAGATAGATAGATAGATAGATAGATAGATAGATATAACAGATAGATATATCCTAAGTCATAAGAAAGTATGCTAAATAAAGGCTCTGTTGATCTACATTTGGCCCAGAGAAGGATAAAACATCATTGTGTTAAGCCATTATGAATGTCAATGTGAGGAATGGAGAAATCCCTGAGTGGATGTATAAGGAGTGGATGAAGTCCTGGGTACAAGTGTAAGGAGTGGATGAAGTCCTGGGTGAGTGTGTAATATTGACATGTATACAACCATGTCAAAGACACCAATACCTCAGACTTACAGGAATTGACAGAGCCTTCTTCCATGTAGGTGGGAGAGTCAGTGGTCAAGCCTTCCAATGGTCTAAGTATGAGTGTTTACTACTGATCAACTAGGACCTGTAAAAACTAGCAGCTGTACTTCCTTGTCCAGGATGGCTGCAACCCAAGACTACTACCCTACAGAGACTCCTTACTAAGACTACTTACTTACTTAAGGATCTCTGTTTTATAGCAAGCCCTTTCCTAGGTGCTTTCGTTATTTTATAGCAACCCGTTTATTCTGTTGCCTCTACCAACTTATGTGGCCAATTTTACTATTCTCTAATTTAGATTAGGAAATTATGACTCAGACAAGAGACATAACTTTGTCACATCATCTAAAACTGGGATTAAAAACTATAAAAGACTTAAATGCATGTCTTCCATTTTAATTTCCTTCGCCTTTCCATTGCCAACTTCCAAGTTAAATTGTAATCACGCTATAGGTTGGTGAAAATGTTTTCTTTAAAAATCTTCACTACACAATAAGAAAAGAGTTATATCCATACAGATTTTCAGTAGAAATTTTTGCTTTTGTTTTTTGACTTAACTTTTTACTACTACTCCTTCTTCTTCTACTGTACAAAACAAACACCGAGTCGCCCAGTTGTTGTTGCGTTGCCTAGTTCCATTCGAGTGAGCACAGCCCACTCGACCCCAGCTTTTCTGTTATGTGTTTGGTGACTCTGCCCTTTCTTCACTCCCTTGTCTCCCCAGTTCGATTTCTAGAATCAAGCCATGCAGGATGTAGTACGTGAAGAGCTTTGTTAGTAATTCATATTAATACACCATCTACATCCAGATCTTCTGGATTTCAAAGTAAAAAAAAAAGTGGGCTCTGAAACTATCATTTCCACAAATATAAATAAAAAGTCTGTGTGCTCAGGTGAAGCCACCAAAGTGGGGAATCAGGTTTGACAAAGGGAATTCTTTGCATGATTTCCTGCAGATTAAAACAAACAAACAATGCAAAACAGAAAGCTATGACTCACATTTTAGCAGGAACAACATGAAGACCTTCTTTATGCTTCAGACATTCTCCTCTATAGTTGAACAATAAATAAGTAAAAGTACAGGTATACAGTCTACGTATACCTACAATGCTTTTCCAACAAGAGTCTTAAAATTGCCGTCTCTCTTTCTAGCTATCATGCCAAGAGAATTATTTTTCTTCAAGGAAAATAGACTACTGAGATTAACCTCAATTTTCTGAGCTTGCTATACTTGAATTTTAACCACAGGGAACTCAAGGCATCCAGTTCTGGGGAAAGACAGAGAAAGGAAAGAAAAGAAACAAAAGAGTAAAAGATGGAAGAAAATGGGAGAGAGGAGTTAAGACAGGCAAGGAGCAAGAAGAAGACACACATGGGAAGATGGATTGGTCCTAGAAAGAAAAGAAATCCACAAATTTAAGTCAAAAAAGAAAAACAAAAATTTCTACTGAAAATCTGTATGGATTTAACTATTTTCTTATTGTGTAGTGAAGATTTTTAAAGAAAATATTTTTCACCAACCTATAATGTGATTAAAATTTAACTTGGAAGTTAGCAATAGAAGGGGGAAGAAATTAAAATGGAAGACATGCATTTATGTCTTTTATAGTTTTTAATCCAAGTTTTAGAGGATGTGACAAGATTATGTCCCTTGTCTGAGTCATAATTTCCTCATCTAAATTAGAGAATAGTAAAATTGACCACTTAAGTTGGTAGAGGCAATAGAACAGGTTGCTATACAGTAACAAAAGCACCTAGGAAAGGGCTTGCCATAACAGAGATCCCTAAATACTTCTTCCCTTTCTGCCTTTCTCATACTTACTCTTCTTCATGGTGCCCATGGTTTTCTCTCTGAGGCATCTTAAAATGAGTTGTATGCTGGCAAGCCCGAGCTCTAACTCTGCCAGATCTTTCCAGTCTAGAAAAGGGGACCAAGCTTTCCCCTCTTTTATCTTAGCTAACACACATAGGAATGCTCTATGATTTTAGCCCCATTTTGCAAAGGAAACTGAGGCCTAGAATGGTTTTTAAATCACCTACACCTGGTGTGGGAGAATTGTCTGTATTCCGTCAAATGTGTTTTAAATAAACACTGATTGACCAGGCTGGAAGTATAGGTGGGTCAACCAGACAGGAAGTAGAGGCGGGGCGATGAGAGCAGGAGTATTTTGGGAAGAAGGAAGCGCTCTCCCCAGTCCTGCCTAGACCACCAAAGAAGCAGGATGGAATCTGCCCTGCTGAAAAAGGTACTGAGCCATGTGGTTAACATAGATAAAAATAATGGGTTAATATAAGTTATAAGAGCTAATACAAAGCCTGAGCTAATGGGCCAATCAGTTGTAAGTTATGGAGACCTCTGTGTGATTTTTTTGGAGGGGCTTACCAGCTGTGGGAACTGGGCAGGACAGAAACCCCAACAAGCAGGCCCTGATGCTACATCCACCCCACAAATCTTCTAGCTGTATAGTGTCTTGGTAATGTACGACTGCCAGTCAACTTAGAACTCAATGGATCACAAGCTACAGTTGGCCTGACTCAGCAACCTATGTGTGGGACAAGTATACTGTTAGTCTGAGGTGGCATGGCTTTAGCAGAGTCCACTCACGCAACTGAAGTTGCCCATGCTTTGACAGAGCTCTTTATTCTATGAGCAGAGAGCAATGAGTGAGTAGCAGGAAGTGGAGTCATCTCTGCCTGCTTTAGTAAATAGAATGCTGCTTGTGAGCTGGATAGCTGACCTTACAGAACCTGATGCCAGGACATTTCTTCAGTCCAATGCCTTGAACTTCTACAGGCCTAACGTAGCAAGGTGATTTTAGCAGAAAAGCTGCTTCCTACTGTCATACTACCAGAGAAGGGCATATAGAGGCTTCCAACTCTCTACCAGATAGTTACAAGGGAGGGCGATGAAGATGCAGAACTCATCAGAGGAGAGGACAATTTCACTAGATACTTCAGCCCAACCTCAGATGGAGGGAAGCATGGCCCTTGGCAGAACCACCAGCATCATCTGGAGTTATCTCAGAGGCGTGGGTTCTTGAATTTTACCCCAAACTCACTAAATCAGGATCTGCAAAACATTCCTTCAACAGAAATTACAAAGAAACCAGACCACTGAAGAAGCAAATATAGTCAGATTCACTGCACTGAATGAGTCAACATGACACAAGCTAATTCATCTAAGTGAAGCAATCCAGCCTTGTTTGAAGTTAAGGCCAGAAGCCAGACTTTCTAATTATATCAGCTGATGTCTCCATTTTATGCCTAAGATATTATGGTCTTAATTTCTATACTTTACTAGCAAAATAGTCCCTCTCGCCACAACATGTCTCAAGCTTGCTGACTTCTCATAGTCCTTTGCTCAGCTGCCAGCCCCTCTTCCCTTCCCTGTAACCAAAGGTATAGGAATTCTCCAACTTTTAGCTTAAAATTTTACTTAACAGCGTGCTCACAAATCTCAGGCAGGAAGTCTATGGATGATACCTTAACAGCCACAATCCAGGATTTAGAACGGACGGAGTTAGTTATGAACATACTGTGGATCTAGAGTGCTGAGATCTATCTAGAGGCTCCTTAGTCAGTTTAGACTGGAAGTATGAGCCTGTTCCAAATCCAGACTCTCCTGTCCCAACATAGCCCTTATGATGAGGCAGAAGGAGCATCTTATCAAGATCCCTAGATAACTCATGTATGCACATGGGAAATGACTCTAAAATATGTACCGTGTGTGGGGAAAACTGTTGCCTAGACTCAGAAGGATAAGCAGTAGGGTTCCTTTGCCTCAGTTCCCTAGCTTGCAAAATGAGCAGACTAGCCTATTTTGGAGTTTTACTTGAGGAAAGACTTTCTAGGACACCCAGAATTTCAGGTCCCTACTCCAAATAGACTACAACCCAAACATATACAGATTAAGAGGGAACAAAAGTAAAAGGGTGACTATACCAGAAAGAAACTGGGTTGACCTTGTGGGTGGAAAGGAAGATAATCTAAAGACAATGCTTTGTCTCACAAATTAAAAATAAAATGCTGAGTGTCTATTACAAAGAGCTAGGACTGCAGAGATAGGCTGTGAGCTCTAGGTACAGAAAGAAACTGTCTCTAAAACATAAGGTAGAAACGTGACTGAGGAAGATTCCCAGAGTCAACCTCCAGCCTCCACACATGTGAGAAATGTCCCCATGCACAAGGTTTAAGGACTGGGCAAATATGAGAAATCCAACCTTCTTTCACAATTTTGAAAAGTACCCTAATAGCACAAGAGAAGTCACTAACTAACTTGATATTCTATTCTTAGTAAAGGAAACACATCAGTCTCAATCTCCAGGGCTTTAAAGGGAAACAAAGACTGTGCAGATGGAAAGTCCAAGAAAGAAGGAAGCAAGGTGACTCCTGCCTACTCTCTGCCATTTACCAGGTCTCAAAATCAAAGACACACTTGGAAATTAGTGTTTGTCTAATGATCAGCATTCAAGACCCACTTTGCCATAGTAAAATTGTGATTTCTGAAAATAGTTCCCAAACCACATGTGTCATTTAATTGTGGCAAAGTGATTCCTGAAGCCATTCTTAGTATACAAGATGGCACTAAAGCCATCCACATTCCCATGTGCCAATCAGCAGTGCTCTAATCCAGGAATCTTTTCGTCTTAGAAAGTAAAAGCTCCATGCCCATTAAAACACAACTCCCTGTTTCCCTTTGCTATGCAGACACCACCATTCAATTGCTGCCCTCCAGATCCCTCAAAGTGGGTCACACAGCATTGGTACTCATGCCACTGGCTTGTTATGCCTCGCAGTACATCCTCAAGCTTCTTCCTTGTTGTCCATGTGTTAGAATAGTCTTCCTCTTAGGGCTGAAAACCATACATTATATTTATGGACCACATTTTGTGTCTACACTTGTCTATCAATGGACTCTGAGTTGTTTCTGTCTTTTGTGAATGTTGCTATGTACGCACACATCACTTCTTTATGAATTCAATTTCAGTCTGTGTTTATGCTCAAATGTAGAATCACAGGATCTCTTAGTAATTTTCTTTTCTTCTGCTTTTTCAGCTTTCTTTCCTTTTTTGAAATCTCTTTCTAAAGATTTACTATTGCTTTCCATGGTAAGCATTTTTCACTATCTCCAATAGTGCGCAGGGATTCTAGTATCAGCAAATTCTTTCAAATATGTGCTATTTTTCTCTTTTCCTTTGTTTCATTTCTATTAGCCATTCACACAAAAGTCAGTTGATAACCCACAATTTAGTATGAGGTACACTTTATCCCTTCTAGACAGAAGTGTTCAACAAGAACCTCGAAGAATGACTCTGAAACTCATAAGGGTAAAGGAGTGTAAGCATATGAAAATAAATGTTTATATATAAAACGATGCTTAAACTCAAAAATAAATGTTTATATATAAAACGACGCTTAAACTCAAAGGCATGAGTTGGAATTTTGAAAACAACCTTCAGTACAAAAATGGGATACTGACTCTCTATGTACCAATGGTCAGTCCAGAACTTTGGAAGATGCATCAGTATTCTGCATTATCTAATATAAAATTTACAATAGGAAGTTTTCTGTACCCGTTCATGCTCCACTGCCAACAAGCTGTGTAGTGTAAGATCTCTATATAGGGAAGGTATTGATTACTTTGAAATATACTTCAGAGAACTTCCATTAGAATAAAATGGAGATTATGTGCATGATAGTGCTTTTGCTTGAATAGAACTGTAGAAATGGGCACGTTAGGGTTTTGTTTTTTCTTTTGGTTTGGTTGTTCTGTTTGCTTGTTTGTTTATAAGTTTAACTCTTTGGCTTAGTCTACAAGGCTTCTATGGGGGAAACTTAAAACAGGTACAATGGACATATGGAGCTCCAGGGGGACTTGTGGGGAACTCAGGGTGATGTCCAGATTAAACTGCGGGGAACCACTATTTTGCCATTTCAACCCATCTGCTGTGGAAATGGAGAGGCCAGCAAAGAAGGAAGAAAAAATACACCCAATAAAGAGAATTCCAAAAAATGGAGGGAGGAGTACAGCATCAGAGGAACCCAAAGTCAGTAAAGTGGAAAGTGCACTGGAAAGGGCCCGGAGGTTGTAAATGCTTGCTACTGTGACATGAGAATGGGGTTGCTCAGCTAAAGCCGGCTGGCAGACAGGGCATCGCTGTTGTATCCATGGAACGGAACTGAGGTGCTGATTCCATTCTCAGCTGTATCCTGAATCATTCACTTCAACCTGTACAAGTCTGATCTCCACCCCAATTCCTAGCACTCAACATCAATGCTTATTTAAGAACTATTCTGCCCCTCCCCAAACTGCTAGTGATGTTGTTTTACTATGAGTTCTGAATAACTTTGTTACTTTGAGTATTGTTTGCATTCATTCTTAGTAAACTCACTAGGAATCAATCTTGGAGTCTCTTGCTCCATTATGCTTTGTGACAGCGATTGCAGGGATGAAGGCATAGTTCCACTTGTTGCTCTCAGCAGCATGGAAATTTCCTTTAGTCTGTTAGAATTCCCTGCTCAGATACAGCTGGATCCTTGCCTTCCACACAGAGAATTGCATCATGAGCCAGTATGAAGCAGCGCTGGTCATTCTTAAAATAGAAAGATACTCAAGGAAAGAACAAAGTCCACTAGAAAATATGGCTGTGAGACTCTCTCTGAAGTGTCATAATTTATCAAAACACATTTTCAATGTAGACTTCAAGCACGTTGGTTAGGAGAAAGATATTTTTAGGGAAAGAATAGTACATACAAAGTGTAGGTGTGGGCTTCTTGGGAGATTTGAAACTGTCTTAGCAGTAGACATATATGCCACTTTGGTGCCTCTCAATCTAGAGCTCAAAGGACAGCTAAGAAACTATTTTGTTCTTTTAATTTTCCTTTTTGGGATCTCCAGAAATTCCTTTGATAGAATTATAATCTGGTAAAATAAAACCAGAAGCCACTAGGATTACACAGGTGGTTTAGAACATGTTCTTTACTACATATTGGGCTTTGGTGGGAGTCCAAGAAAACTGTAGATCTGTGTCTAAGAAAGGAGACTGCCTTAAACAAATGCTCTTAATTGTGCTGGAATTCTTGATTCTAGACTAACAAAAGGTTCCAAATCAACCAGACTCTGAGCAGTGGGCTTCTCTCAAATGTTCCCATAATTTCTTCCTTTCCATCCTGCCTCACTTTGGACTTTTCTTCTTTAAATGTGTTCCTTCTATTTATGTGATGTAACCAACTCTTCCTTTGTAAGTGCCCCAATCAAATTTGTTATTTATCCAACCAGACCAATGGATCTTAGATTCATGTCCTCTAATGTCATTAATGAAAAATGGCCTACACAAATATATTGATGCAGAGAGATCGGCTGTGGGAGAAATGAGTTTAATGGAACTGAAAGGGCAGCAGCAGACAGTGATCATGAACTTGGATCCTTGAGTTCAAATTTCAGCTGTGCACATATTAGCAATGTCTCTGGTCAGATTATTTACTCTGTCTAACTCTAATCTGTCTCCTTTATTTTACCTCCGCTTCAATGTACTCCAATACCAAGCACAATGATAAGTATTAGATTTTGACTGATTGAATGGACTGATAGAGATGAATAAGCCTAGGCCTAGAGCAAACAAGTGACACATATCCAGCTGTTATCTAATGGAGCAGAAACCTCCATATTAAAGCAGGGTTTCATGTCATTTCTCAGAGACTTGAGGTTCCATTGAAATGATAAATATTTAATTAATAATCCACAAAATGAGACGTGATTCTGTATGCCTCATCATTCCTTTGAGACTAGTGCACCTATGAGATAACTGAGGTAGAGAGAGGGAACAGACATAACATGGTTCTTCAAAGACTTGATGAAGAGCGATGATGACATTGTATTCAATTAATCTCTTATAATTGTCTACCATTTCTTCCCTCCATCCTTCATTGTCACAAAACTCTTCTCTCTGTGGCCACCACCATGCTCAGCCCTGGAGATGCCTTAGAATGCATCCAGGTATGAGAATGAATACCGCAAGTTTTATAAATACCACAAGTTATATTACTATCACAAGTTTTTTCCTATTTATGGAACCTTAATTTAAAAGTGTGGGGAAGGGGAATCTCGAAATGGGATCATGAGAGAAGAAGAGATCTTAAGGGCGATGGGGGACAGGTGATCAGGTAATGGAACACATGTAATAGGAAAACAGAAAGAGAAGCTAACTAGGGAGAGGAAAGTAAACAGCTGGAATAAGGGGAGAGGATCATAGAGAACATAGTGGAAGGGGGGATGGGTGAATGCAACTATAATTGCATGTATAGATGAACTTGATATGGTGAAACCCATTAGTTTGTATACCAACTTAAAAAAATTAAGTCTATAATTTTGGTGTATAAAGGAATAGGAGGGTGGAGGCTTCCAGCCCCCAGTCGTGGGCAATCTTCTTCCATTACACATTTCTTAGTAAAGAAGAAAGTATTACTAAAAATTATAAGTCTATAATCTTATTTTTTCTTGGCATACTAAATCAGAAAGAACAAATATTCCTGGATCTCTGACAAGACATGTCCCCGTTTCAGATGCTTTGTGGAACAAAGGTAGCTTCAGAATTTAGACTTGTAGCATTTTACTTTTCCAAGAGCAGTTGTATATGGGTATTGAGTTCAGGGTGGGGGCAGCTACAAGAACCTACAAAGAAAACAGGGTAAACAAGTCATGTAGAAAGAAAACCAAGGAAGCAGAAGAGCTCATCTATTAAATATGTGCTGTTTTGCCCAAGCCTTGTGTCCTTTCAAGATTTTGATGAATCACTACGAAGTGTCAGGTATGTCCCAAAGGAAGACACTGGCAAAAAACATTTCTAAACTGGGTACTTCTAAAATACTTCAGAGTTGATTTTGGAAAACTCTTACAATATTTTACAAAACTTGCATAGCATCAAGCTTTCTTCTGCACATATTAAGACAAACACCATTGGCAGCCTTGATCAGGGAAAGCTCGGCTTCTAGTAAATGATGGGAATGCAGAAACTCATTACTCCTCAGAATAAGTGACAGATGAGTGCTCAGATGAGGGCTAAATAAGATATTTGTACCAGCCCCTCTATGGCTCAGGGAACATTGGGGAAATAGAGGTGGTAGAATGAGAAAAGCCAGAAGATAAGGAGAAGGGTCATAAAATAGCATCTACTGGGCAAGAAACCGTCATCAGAATCATGAACTCAGGTATCAGTTGACATCTGCACTAGGTCTACGAAATAATGAACCTGTCAACTGTCAGGTATGAATGGAAGAGGGACTCTGGGGCTCTATTGCTCACTTCTGAGCTGCTTACTACTGCCAATTTCAGGGAACGGAGAGATCATTGCCTTCAGCTGTGTACCCACTGATGACCTTACCAAGCTCCATTGAACACTTCCAACTCAAGGGTTATACAGATAACACCTAGTGAAACAAAATGGGCCACAAAACAAAACCTGTACTTGTAAACCTAGGGAAGAGTAGTAGGCATATGGCGGGGGAGGGATTATAAAAATGATAGGAAAACATAAGAGAGATTATGGAAGAGAGAATAATCAGAATACAATATATGCATACATGAAATTGTCAAACAAGAAACATAATTCATAGAAACTTTTAAAAATGAAATTGTAGTTGTCGAGTCAGCTATGGATCTTTGGAGGTTTTTAGTTTGTTTTCTGTATTTACTCATTTACTTACATTTTGGAGTTTTGGAGCAAGGTCTCACTATAAAGCCCAGGCTAGCTTCAAACTTCCTGTATAGCCCAGGCTGGGCCTTGAGCTCACAGTGAAGCCCCTGCCTTAGCCTTCCACTTGGTTATGAATCTTGAAATTTCACAATATTCCAAGCGTAGCCATTGTGGATTAGAATGCTCTGGGGTATGTATATCAGAGAGCTTGGAGAGATTGCATTAGCATTGCATAAATATCCCGTGCAACACAGCAGCAAATTCCTCAAGTTTAGTTACTTAGTATACATAACTAATTCTTTGTAGAGAGGACTCAGAAACAGCTGAATCATTTCGGAGCAAAGTGTTCTTCACCTTACTTCTCTGTATGTGTCAGACCTTTGTAAACCCGAGTAACTGTCAAGCCTCACCTTGGGAGCTTTTGTTTGTGCTACTTTATTTTAATGAAACAATGGAATCAGTCCTGGGGGAAATCTCACTATGATATTCAAATTATATTAAGGACTATCTTGTCATACATAGCAACGTTTTATTTATCCAGTGTCTCTCGGATTCGGCCTTTGTGTTCCCCAAGCATGAGGAAATGCTCAAGCAGCATCGTTTTCTAAAGAAGCATACAGATAGGAGCCATGCTGTCACCTCATCCTGCAGGGCCTGCGAGATTTTCTGTGATGCCCTGAGTCAGTCTGACTTTTTCCTACTCCGTACTTTTTAAAGATGTCAGTGTGAGGAATCTTCTGTTGAAAATTCAGAACACCAACCAGTTCCCTTTGGTGACTGCCACATCATTTTTGCCTGCAGAATGAGGCTCCTTCAATGACGCAGTTCCTTTTTTTTTTTTAACTTGGAAAATCCCCCGCCTCCACTCTTACACAAACTTTCTGCCTGAATGATTTCTAGTCAGAGGGCAATACCCATTTTTTTTTTCTCTTCATTGCAAGGTGGTTTGATTTTCTCTGGCATGCTGCCTTTTTTCCCCAAGTAATAGCCTAACTGAAAAAAATTACATTCTTAAGCCTATTCCTACTAGCTTTATAATGAAAGTAAGAGCTGAAATGGCAACTGAGTGAACACCACGCAAGTTTTTTTTTCTTTATCATATAGAAATTACAAATGTTGAATGAATAATTAAGTAAGCAAATTGCAGCAGTAACATTTCAGGAATCTGGACTTAATAAAAATTTAAACACCATCATCATCGCAAACATTAACATTTCAAAATATCCTTTGGAACGGGGTATCTTTAAGAAAAAGAGAACTATGCTTCTTTCTGGCGCAATCCCTTTACAAATCTTCCCCTTCCTCCCTCAGCTCTCCCTTTTCTCAACCCGCAATCGCCTACAATTAAAAGCTTTATTACTTAAAGCTTCAAAGCCAGCAAGCTACGGTGTACGAGCGCGTGGCGCGCGCGCGCATGCATATATGTGTGTACGTGTTGTGCGCGCCTTGTGTGGTGTTGTCGAGAAGGGGGCGTTTGCGCGTTGTTTTTCAGACTCAGACCCAGTTTTAAACGCCACCTACCTCCGCCTCCCCCACCACCTCCGCCTCCCTGCTTCCCCCCCTCCCCCCGCCCCAGTCCTCGTCCGCCCCCGCCTGCTCCCGGCAAGAGACAAGGATTTTCCATCGCCCAAGAGGCCATCAAGTTTTAAGATTGCAAGGCACGACTTCTAATCTCATCCTCCGCGGAAAAGTACAAACAGTTCCTCAGCCGAGGTCCCCCACCTCCCACGCGCTCCCCAGCTCTCCCTCCCCGCCTAGAACCCCGACAGCCTCCCCAACACCTGTGAATCATCCAGAAGCTGAACCACCGAACTATTTGCATACCGCCGCCCGCCCTCCCCAGCTCCTGACGCACAGCAAGCGAAAACAGGATTATGTTGTATGGTTATTATTTCTAATCTCTCATCTGACCAGCAGAAGTAAGCATCCTTGCTCATACCCGGCCCTGAGCCACTGAGAGTGCCGGGGTTTGCATTATGAGTGACCCTCCAGAATTCTGTTCAGTCCTAGCCACTTTCCCTCCGGATGTCTGGACATACATGCACCGTCCTCTGGAGGTGTTCTGAGAAACCCGAACATCACACAGGCCCTGACTGCAAATTCAACCGGAAACAGCGTCATCTATTACCCCCTGGGCAAACAACTCTCAACTCCAAGCTCTGAGCCTTGCAAACCCAAGCTGGTAGGGGTTAACTAGCTTCCCTATCCTTTTCCCAGCTCAAGTGCTATCTCGGTGATAATTGCTCTGACGTACTTTAAAAGAAAGTGAGAGCCTTTCCCCAACTGACCATGATTAAATGAGAACTCCAAACCTGCAGTGCTGCTTTGTTACAATAATCACACATTAAAATAGCAACCCCTGTAACCTGATCTCATTAGAAGCTGGTGACGGCGGAGGCGGAGGGGAGGCGGGGGGGAGGGGAAGATGCTTCTCCGGACCGACCTCTTTGGAGAAAATAAATCTTAACCGCAATCTTTCCCGACCACTCACATCCCCAGCCCTCTACTCCTGCCTTCCTCTCCGCTGTCTCTCAACCAAGACAAGTCAGCAGAAGAACGTTTTACAGGTAAATATGTATGTATTTACATTATAATTGTGTATACATCCATATATTCACATATGCATACACACATCAGCAGAGGTATAGGCCATCAGGAAAACAGTCAAAAGAGATATGTGTTTTCCCAAGATCGTGCTAAAATGGAGTCAAAAGAATCGGTCCGTTTAGATGTTTATAAAAAATTGAAATAAAAGGGTTTACTGCAAAACGTTCGGGGAGCTGAGTCAAGCACTCCGTACCTCCCGGCTCCTCCCCTACCGCCCCCAGCCACCTTCCTCCCTCCGCCCCCCCCCAACACACTTCCTCCCCGCCCCTCGAGGAGCCGGCTATTAAAAGCTGCTGACGTCAAAGGAACGGCCATCTTTGATGAGGGCAGAGCTCACGTTGCATTGAAGACGAAACCTCGGGGAGGTCAGGAGCTGTCTTTCCTTCCCTCCCTGCCCGGTGGCTCCTTCACTCTTGTGACCTGCAGGGATCGGCGGACAGCATCTTCTGGAGAAACCAAGGTAAAGAGCCCCCTCTCCAGATCGTGGTCCTGGCCCTGGATGGTCGCATAAACAGAAGGGACCGCAGCTGGTAGCCCAAGTGAGCCTGGACAAATACAAGTGTTGGTGCGCTTAGGGTGCGGTATTCCCTGTGTGCAAGTCTGCCTAGACTCTTGCCTGGGGCTACATAAAAGTATTTTCGAGGGTAGCTATTTGGAGAAGGAATGGATGGGGACACTGCAGATGGGGCGGTGGGAAGAAACAGCGAGGATGTGTGCAGAATAATAACTTACTCTTTTGAAACAGCCGTGGGACCCTCTTCCATCTTGCGATGCAGTTTGGGGATATGTTTAGGTTCTTAGGGTTGTGGGTTTCTTTCTTTTTTTTCTGTAAAACAAAAAGCAAAACACGATCTTGTCGTTCGTTCTGTTGTCCTTAGGGCACTGCTACCCAAGGGAGATAGAAAGCAGGGTGTGGGAGCTGAGGAGGCGAGAGGAGAAAGGGGGAGTTCCCGCCCTGGGCAAGCTGAGCTGCGGCGGCGACAGCAGCCTCCGTGCCCCGCAGACTTGATTTATGCCGCCTGCCCCATGTCAGCTACAAGCGGGCGGGTGGTGATGAGTGGGAGAGCTCCACGGAGGGTTGGCCCGGTGGGCTCGCCTGGAGGACTGTGGTGGCCTAAGCTCAGCACCCTGGACAGGAGCTTCCAAAGCCCGCGTCGGCGCCCTGACCTTTCAGCACCGCGGACAGCGATCAGGCTGCAGCGCCGCATTACCTGCTGCAGAGATGTGCTTGGCCAGGGCTGGAGGCCAAATTTTCTCTTGGAGATCCTGGTCTTACAGAAACTCTTAGCAGAGCTAGCATACTAGATTAAAAGGAAGATAGAAAAATAAATCCTGTCAACAGGGATTTATTTACAGAAAATTGCCTGCCTGCTCTCCTCCTCACCTCCCACGTAGCTTCAGGAAATAATAGACTACTTGTAGAAATCTTCTGTATCTCTCCCTGTGCCTTGTTCTAGACAGAAAATAATCACAGTTCTAAAAACGGTCACTTATCCTCAATATGGCATGAAAATTGTTAATTTTTTGTTTTTAACACAGGGTAGGTATGTCTTGTTGATGTTAGGTAGGCTGAAAGGGTCATATATGAAAATACTGGTACTGTCTGTTTATAGGACAGTTCCCTCCCTATATTTTTGATTTAAAAAATATGGATCATCTGAACTAAGTAGAATCAATTTTAGGAATGAATCCCTCTTATTTCTCTATTTATCCTTAAAACTAGGTATAAACACGCATACACAGCCAAAAGAAATTTTCATCTCTTTGGCCATGGTTTGGAGTTTGTATGTTTCCTATCATCACTGGTTATGGCAGATTGATTGCTTAAGATTTTGACATTAAGTGTGGTCATCCTTGGGAAAACCCAGCCATGTCCTTCAGGGTTATGCAGGTGAAAGGACTGTGGTGCGAGGCTGACTCTGACCCCAAGATTCCCTGCAATTTCTATTATGGCACTGCAGGATTTTGCTGAGGTCATGATAACTATTTTCTTCTCTGAAATAAAGAGACTCTGCATGAGCAAAAATCATTATAAGGATAAATATCTATTTGATTTAGATTTTCATAATTATCATGAAAGCATCAGGACTAAAATACGCTTTCTGCAGTTAGTAAACAAGAGTGATAGCTTCATCTGTAAGGATATATAGCTACAGATATATCCATATATATGTGTGTATATATATGTATATGTATATATATATATCAATGTATTAGAGAAATGCTGGTATGACCCATCTCCCAAAGGTTTTGATTTATGTTTATTTAGTCATAACTCCAGACATCTGTGTTGGAGATACGAAAGTCCCTTGTCTATGTAAAGGGTTCACTTTATCCCCAGCTGGTTATTTCTGGGTTACTTTTCCTTTTCATGAAAAGCCATGTGCTTCCATGTATGTATATGCTGATTATACTACTGTGTGTAGATGTAAATTGCTTCAGTGGGAATTTAACCAAGATTATGGAGCTGCATGGGAGTTTATAACTCGGAAATCTTCAGATATAATAAACAACTCTGTTTTATTGGTGGAAGGTGGAAGCAAAACTATGGACAGGAGTCTATTGAAATGCTCTAACGTTACAGTGCACATCCAGACAGCCCTGCGTAGCTGCGTCAAATGAAAGCCTAATGGTTTCTGACTTATGTGCTTGAACATTAGTAATTACTGTTTGGTTTATTTGCTGGGGGGAGGAGGAAAGGGGTACAGGACTGCGGTAAAGCTGTCAAAGTGTGCAGAGCTGGGAGAAAGAGGTAATGTAGACAATTGTACAGCTAAATATAGACCAGTTAGCTGAGAAAATAAAGGATAATGTAACTGGGACAAAGATTTAATGTTTATTTCATTGTCAATCTTCAGCAGGAAAATAATGTGGTTTTTTCCTCATTTTAAGTTTGAATTTTGAAAATCCAGGGCAATGTGGTGAAAGAGGCAGGAGCAGACGGGTGTGAGGACAAGCCAGGGGACAGTCACGCGACCCTGTGATGGTACCTGCTTGTCTGTTTATTGTTTTCTACATTTAGGCATTCCCAACACAAAATAATTCACAGTTTCTGTCGTCCCTTCATGGTAAAACCTCCCAGGAACTGACCATTTTACTTCCTAAAATATGCACAGCTTCAAGGCAGACTGCCCTTTAATTTGTTAGAAGATGTTCCTAAACTCTGAATGTTAACCCTTGAGTCAAGGTTATCACTTAACAATTGATTGCCCCTCCGGTGACTCCTAGCAACCTTGCAGCAGACGGCCTTCAGGAGAGCATGTTGGCTTTGACCATTAGTAGAAATAAAACAATTTAATCAAGAAATTGAAAGAGGAAACAAAAGAATATTGTGATTTTCAAATGATGCACTATCAATAAACAATGCTTCTTATACTATGAGATTGCTTTACAGTTCTAGAAAGGTAGAAAAATTCATGGTTTTTGGCCTCAGCACTGGATACATTTCTGCAATGTCATCCCTTGCCAGCAGGCACCAACCAAATAGGAAGATATTGATCAATCAGGAAGCACCAGATACATAAATGAACCCCATGTGGGGTATAAAATTTCATGGTTATATGGTTTTTGACCTCAGTAGGGTTAGCATCTAACCATCTTAATAGAAATAGAAAGTAATAAAACATCACATAATACCAGAACGAAAAAGCAGTGAGACATCAGGGAAAATTATGAGACTGTAAGTAATTCATTTCTCAGTAAATAAGACCAATAGGAAGGAATACAGTTTCAGAGGAAGGCAAAATGAAAGCGGACACAGGACTTGAGCTGGCTTTGAAAGGTTAAAGAGAAATTAGAACGATCTGCTAAGTAAACAACTTCAAGTTATGTAAGCGAAGCTATCTTTGTTCAGGGAACCCTGAAAATGTCTGTCCATTTGAACGCAGCAGAGAGCTTCTGCAGAAGAATTTTCTAGAAGAGAATTAGAGCCTTCCATGGAAGGCTTTGAATGCCAAGTTTAGGATTAGACAGTATACTCTAAAGTTGATTTCTGAGCAGAAACTGATATAAATAACAAAGCAACCAGGTCCTGGCTAACATCCAGGGACTGCTGTTGACAGAGTGGTTTAACCCAGAGAAGTAGAGGGAAATGTTAGTTCATCAAGGGCAATTCATTTTTTAAAAAAAATCCTGAATTTAAACTTTATTTACCATCACTCTTTAGGATAGGTATACCTACATGGACGTATAGCCCCTCACCATAAGGAAATTGTAGTTTCCATTTTTCTAGAGCAAATTACTTGAGATGAGCTCATGCCAAGGAAATTAAAAGGTCAGGAACTAGGTGATCCGAGGTCCTAGAATGTACATTTGAATAAAAAAAAAAAAACATGGTATAGAAACCTCTCTCCCTTCCTCTGAGTTTTTCAAATTGGCAAACGCACTGAATGAGGGGCAGGACGGGGAAAATTCTTTACAAAGTGTTTCATGCTGCGTGACAAATAGGACCAGTGTCCAAACCTAGGGCCCGGGGGAGCTGGGATGAGCTGTGGTGGAGGACAGAACAGGTTTCTTTTCCAGCTAAGCTGCTGGTTCTTGTTGGCTCCCGATATCCCAGAGCTAGGTTGAAGTCACAACTACATGCATTCCCCTTTTTAACCTTGTACTTACCACTCTCAAGATGGAACCTCAAAATTCCAAATACTGACAGAAAAATAGCCAACACGTCATCACTGCAGAGGAAGAAACGGCACTTAAAGGTTTTGTTACTTTTCTTCTGACTATAAAATGTGAGATTTCCCTTTTTTGCTGTTTACCAAAACATTGATAGGAAAAATGTGATGGGGGTAATGTTTTGACCTCCAGGTTCACTGCCCAGGGGAAATTGGGGCGGTGGTGGCATTTCAGCTTTAGGAGGAAGTTGTCAAGCTGGGTCCAGAGAACCTTTCTCAGGTAAGAGGAAAGGAAGAAATGAATCACAGTGTCAAGGAAGCAGGTGAGTGGAGAAACTGGTTCAAAGAAATTAGTCTTATGAAAGGAAAGAGGATTCAGAATTGCTATTGTTGGTACGTTGTTGGTATTGCTGTGTTTTCTAATTATCTTTAGTGAGATTGCTGCATTTCTAACTGTGAACAAGTTCAAGTGGATTCTCATTTTAAATGAAGTATACAAACTACAGTCAGATGTGTCAGATGTAATACTAAAGGGCGTTTAGTAAGTCGTGAATTTGATTTGAAAGGACAGAGGTACTAAGGCAGTGACTAATCCAAAGCACTTTGGGGGATGGGGTGGCCTGAGTCACCTCTGCTGCTAATTCGTCAAGTGCTGGTAACAACTTTGTAGCCCAAGTTACTCATATCATTTTGATTTTGTAGGTGAGGTAGTTGAGGTAGAGCCAAGACAAACCAAATGATGTATCAGAGAGCAGAACCAGGAATAAATGTAGGAGCTTGACTGCAGAGACCAGGCTATAAGCCAAATGAACTATTTTACTTCTTGTATTATCTATTTTCCTACAGGTCAAGTGAATCACAGTGAATATGCATTAATTGGTAGAGAGATAGATTGAGAGATTGATTATTTGATTGACATATTGATTGACTGATTGATTGTGTGCTAGGGATTGAACCCAGAGAATTGAGCATGCCAAGCAAGCACCCACACCCTGCACTGCACTGCAGGCCTCTTGCACATAATTATTTTCTCCATCTTTTCCTCCTCATTTGGGTAGCAAGGCATTCCTGTCGGTATGCTGGTTGGGAGCCAGGAGCCCCACTGCTATGCTGAAGCAAGCGTTTATAATTTCCTGTTTCAGAATCAGTCTTTAAAAACTCTCCCGAGCACTATAAAATTTGATCTCCTCACCCACAGACTGTGTTGGTCAGTATAGCTGCCATTCCGATACAGCTGAAATCCCCAAACAATGTGTGTGGGTTTCAGAAGAAAGACTTTCAGCTCCCAGCAATGTTTTGGTCACCAACCTGCCTGCCCAGATCATATGATTCATGTATCCCTGGTTTCATATCCCTTTCTTTATCCCCTGTTATTCCCCCACTGAAACATTATTTGATATTATCTTTCTAGTCAGACAAGGAATCCTGACTTTTGCCTCACAGCTCTGTTCTCCATCGTTGCTGCTTTGAGTGTCAGCCCTTTTTCTTAGATTTATAATCATCTGGTACATACTATATCCTACAGTCTTCCCAGGCATTTTTAATTCCTTTTTAAAATAAATTATTTTTAAATTTTCATTACATGATTCCATTTTGATCAACTCCTGTGTCTTACTTAAGGCAATTTATTGAGCTGTTAATTTCTTACTTTTGTTTTTTCATCTGCCACTTAGAAGAGAGAAGGGATGCCTGTGTAGAATCTCTGAGCTGCTAAGTAATTATTTTTAAAGTAATATTTCTGTATTAACTGAATCATATAATACCTATAACCAGTGCAAAAACTGATCACAGAGGACTGAGGGTATAGCTCAGTAGTTAAACATTTGCTTGACATTTGTGAGGTCCTGGGTTCTAACCCCATCAGACAGAAATTCCCCTATCTCAGCAAAGACTGCTTGATCAACTGCAGCGTTTCTCCATCCAGGTAAAGTGTTACAAGGCAAGAAGAGATCAAGCAGATTGCTTGCTTTTTGTTGTTGTTGTTTATTGCTGACTCACAAACATTAACCTTATCAGCAATTGACCTGTTGTTATAAACAAATCTGCATCCCAGAAGAGACAGGGTAGGGGAGTACTGCTTAACTCTTAGTGTCTCTCCTTTTCGTTCAGTCTGGAGAAAGGGGATTTCGATGCCTCCTTGGGGCTGATGCTCTATGACTGCTCAGCTAAGGTTACAGCTTGCTGTTTGATCAACAAGAAAGGTATATTTGACCCTTTTGCAGTTGTTCTTTCGTCCTGATGATCCCAGGGTAGAGGGATCTGTATATCTGCTGACCCACTTCTTGCCTTCCAAGGTGGTCGGTCCAATTTTGTACTTGAAGAGTAAGGCGATTTTCTTCCAAAGAGACACGGTCCACACTGACCAGCTGGCCTCAGCTTCCCTTTCACTTCTCTTATTCATATGTCGCTGGTTCTAGATTTTTGAACTTGGAAGATGAGGTCCCATGGTCTGCAGACTTGAGTCCGCGGTTTCTGCCTTATATTGGGCAGCTCTGGAGGAAATGAAAGTCTCTCTGATGCCTCCCTGAGGCCAGAGTTCAGTACTGCACTCCTGCCTCCTTTCTGTTTTAGAGAATGCGCTCAGATGAGCTCTGTCTGCCGCCCGACAAGCATGACTGGGTTCCCTTTCTATAGAGAGTGTGGGGCTAAGCCGTTCATCTTCTTTATTTATATTTCTCTGCTGCACAGCCTCAGAGAATATGACTGGGAGATGCAAAAGAGTGAATTTCTAAAATTCCCCTGCAGTCAGTAGAGGTTGCTCTGATGGCTAGCCATAGATAAATCACACTGTGACTTCTTTATTGATAGATGGAAAGCAGAGGGAGATAAATACCAGGAAGCCTGCTGGGAAGAACACCACTAAACTGGGTTCATATGAGGCAGTCCTATCGAATGTTTTTTATTTTAATGAGAAAGTCCATTATAACTTCTTCGTGAGAAGATTTTTACTAGAAATCAAAATCATATTCCTGGTTCATGTTTGAAAAATTCCTGAACATGATAGGCATCTCTGACTTGACTATCCATGCGTTCCCCAAACATCATCAGCGGTTACTATGGCACTTTTGTTCATTCAATCAGCAATATTTTCTGCACAAGCTGCCACTTACCCAGAAAACTCTGTTCTGGCTCTGTAGCTGCAGCAGTAAATAAGTATGTTTCTGCTCTCAATTTGACATGCTGAGGATACCCTATTCAGACAGTAGTATTTTAAGAGATGTATTTCAAATAGGATCTTTTTAAACACAACTTAGAAGCGAACACAGGAGGCTATAAAGATGGCTCAGCTAATAAAGTGCTTGCGTTGCAAGCCCAAGGACCTAAATTCAATCTCCGGAACCCACAGGAGAAACATGAAATGATGATGACACATGCTTGCCATTTCTGTGCTTGGACGACAGAGACAGGAGGGCTAGACCTCACTGGCCAGCTAGTCTATCCTAATTGATGAACTCCAGGCCAATGAGAGACCCTGTCCCAAAGGAAGCAGATGGCATTCCTGAATTCCTGGCATTCCTACACTTGTCCTCTGGCCTCCATACATATGGACCCAAATGCATGAGCACCCATGCGTGCCCAGGCACACGCGCATACACAACACGCACACACACACACACACACTCACATAAAAAATCAGCATATGAAATTGATCTGATAGTAGGTTTCTTGTGCCCACCTACAGTAAGATTACTATATCATGAATGAATATATTAAGAAACATACTTGGTCACCTAGACTAAACAAATAAGTAAGATATGACTTTGTGCAAATTTGTCTTCATTTACTTGGGAGTCAGTAGATGATATATATATCCCTTAAATATAGTTTTGTATTTCAGCATCTGTCTTCATAGGGTTATCTCCCTGTCTGAACCACTTCTTACCATGGAGAAAGAACGAGGCATCAAAAAACATGACACCACCTAGACCAGAAAACTTACTCTCCAATCCGAAATTCATGGAACAATGCAAAAACAAGGTGGCCAGGAGAGAAAATGTAATATTTTTGTAGCTTGGTCCCCTGAAAGCTCCCCATTTTGGGCCATCACTCAGGGATTCAGAATAAAGTAGAATATAGGTTAGCTCCCTAACCCCTACTTTTAGAATTTGACTTGTGTTTATTATTTAACAGTGGTCACACCTCCTTTGAAGGTTTATGGCATGGCTTTATAATTACCTACCTATGCATTTCTTGTCCTTAGTAGAAAATGGAAGCCCTAGAGATCAGAGACTAATGCTCTTGATTCCTTAGTGCTTTGGCTTGTACCAGGTATATAGGAATGAGTGAGTGACTGGGGAAATTACCATTTCCTTTCTGAGAAGTGAATTCCACCCATTTCAGTAGTTCTGCCTTTTATTGACCAAACATTTCAATCAGGAAAAGTGCAATAATTGTTTTGTAGCCCTTTAGGTTGATTCATCCTAAATGTTGGAATAAAATTGTGTCTGAAAGTTGTGCCTTGGCTCACCCCCAACTAGCTACCAAACTACAGCAAACAATTAATATTCTGCTATGCTATTTCATCATCTATGAGCCAAGGGTTAAATCGATAATGGAGAACAGAGAATTCTCAAGAAAAGTAATACTAAAAGCAGAATTATATTGAGATTTAAAGCCATTAGCTAAGAGTGATTTAAGTCACTTTCCTATAATGAAATCATTTAGCATACAAAATGCTTACGTTTAAAGCTCTCTGTCATTTATTAGTATCAAATTGTATTTTTAATCGTTGCCTATACATATGCTGAGCCATTAATTTGTGCCTTTGGCCAGCCCTTGCCTTCAGAACCACACACTGCTTTATTAGGATTGGCATGCTATGGACATGCTATCCATATTGACTTGGCTCTCCATTAAATTTCCTCTAACTTCCAGCAGCCAGCATCTTCTTTCCTAAAAGAGAAAATCTAGACTTTAGCATGCTGTAGCATATCAGCCTAATTTATCGTAGGAAACGCAATGTATGTAACCAACTGAACGACTTTTCCTCCATATTTTCTCATGGATTAAAAACTCATAGACAGTAGCTCTGTACTCTATATTCTGCAGAATGTATAAACAATGACATTCAATGATCACAAAGACAAAAACAAATAATTGACTAAATGCCTGAGAGATACTATACTCAACCCTTGACTTAGGTTAATTCACGTAATCTCTCTGGAAACATTTAGAGTTCTTGTCTTTCTGAATGTAAAGTCCGCATTTTACATTTTCCTCTCTCCCCATGAGTTTTTCACATTTACACATAATCCATTGACACCCTTCTACACAGTGGTTCTCAACCTTCCTAATGCTGTGACTCTTTAATAGAGACCTTTATGTTGTGGCGACCCCCAACAAGCTGGGCAGTGGTGGCACAAGCTTTTAATCCTAGCGCTCAAGAGAGAGAGAGAGAGAGGCAGATCTCTGTGAGTCTGAGGCCAACCTGGTCTACAAGAGCTAGTTCCCGAGGCTGCAGCCAGCTGGACCACTTGAGCTCTATGACCTTGAACAACTCACCTGAACTGAACTGAGCCTTTGTGTTCACACATGTTACAAGAAAGTGAGGGCTGCTAGGAATGCCAGGTGGCCCCAAGGATCTCCTGCTTTGAGTACAGTTACCTCTAGTATGCTGAAAAACAGATCCCTGTGTTCCGTTAGCCAAGGAAGCCACAGTATATTTCCGGAGTTCTTGATTGCAGGTTATTTGAAGAGGATATGCCTCTTCTTCTTTATTGTGTTGTCTGTTTAGAGAACCACCAGGTCATAATATCACACTACTTTTTAGTTTTAGCAGCATGCGCAATAAATTGGGAAGATGTATCAGGAATATTTGATTTTTTTTTATTTAGGGAAGGGTTTTTAAATGCTTTGATAGCATTTCTGCTTTGGGAAGGGCCTCATGATTCTTAGAATAATATTTAGATACACAAAGAGGCTCAGTTTTCACTTAACTAAACACTATCCCCCTCTTGACTTATGCATTTTAAGGTTCCTTGAGGAGGAAAAATAAAATACAAAAGAAATGTTTTGCTGTGTAAAAGGAATGTACTGAAAGCTGCTCAGTGAACAGTCACTGAAACCACATCTGTTGGTAGTGTTTTACCTCAGCTTTGTGCTGAGGAGTATGGGATAGGGTTAGGTTTCTGATCAGATATTTGTGCATGTGTGTGTTTTTGTATGTGCATAGAATATGCAAGCAAAAACATGTAAATACAGAGTCTCTCTTTAGCCTAACTTGGTACTTAACTCTTACATGTATTCAAAACATTTAGCTTCATCTATAAGCTAATATACATAAAATGGACATAGGCAAGTCTTATGAACAGCCCACTATCCCAAGCTTGCCTGCACACAAGATCTCTGTCTAACATGGAGACATTTTCCGAAGATATTGTGTACAGCAATGACCTCCAGTCTGCTTTGGGGAGAAGTTCTGCAGATCTAAGCCTGTAAGGCAAATGATCATGCAGAGAAAAAGTTTTGAAGCCCCCTATTCTGTCCACATTACTACTGGATGATAGTTGTCATAGCCCTATCAGTTGTAGTTAGTTTTATATTTAATCTCTATAGCAACATACGGAGTGGTAGATTCTATTTTCCACACTTACATAGGAGAGTGTTTGGTCAAGATATTTTAAGGTGTTAATTGCCACTCTCCTCTGCATGAAGGGCCTTATACCAAGATAAGGGGTAGAGACTAAAGCACCTGGCATTTTGTTTGAGCTAAATTTGGGGAGAGGGAGTGGTTATAGCCAAAGTCGGGTTACCAGACTTCATCCTCCTTTCCAGTGTTAGAACCTGTGAAGACAGAGGGATGCAGAAATTTGTGAAGTCAGACGGAGAACCTAGGACCCCTTAGGTCTGACCCTTCAGAGGAGCAGAACCTGCCTCGATGTGCTTACAATCTTGAGACATAGAAAATTCAACTTGGCTGGGGACATGCTGATCTTAGAGAAGAAATCAAGTAGAAGACTGTGTTATGATGGCCTCTGCCTGTTTCCTCTCTCACAAAGCAGTATAATGGTGGTGGAAGGGGCAAACAAAGGGTGTAGGCACTGCTGAAGGCCATTTTCTCAATATCAGTCATGCAAAAAAGTGGAGATTCCTATTTTGTGAGACAAGATGAGAATTGATGAGCCCTTATTAGGAAGAAAACTATTTCCTCCAGTATCTACTTCTGACTTAGTATAAAGATGCTGTTGTCGGGCACAATGAATTTTTTTTTTTTAAAAAAAGGAAGATAGGTATCTGGCTACAGGATGAGGACAAGGTTCAGAGGTGTGAGTTAGGGAGGGGAGGGGTCAATGGACAATTGTTTCTTGTAACAAAGGCTCTATCCATTCTATTCCATCTAGTATTCCAGAATCCTTCTCTTGAAGTTGGCCAAAATTTAGTATCTCAGGAGTCCTGTTTCTCCATCTACAGTCTTACTTGCAGCCTTTGTAGGATACAAGAAAGCAAAGATGTCCCATGTATGACAGCTAAAGCAATGCCTGCTTGTCCCTGCCCCTGTTGCCTCCACAAGAAATGGCCTGCTCCCACTTAGGATCTACAAGTTTTTGTTTTCTACCCTGGGCCAGAACATTAATGGCCCTTGGAAAAAGGATCCTCATACTTCATATTTCTCTTCTTTTTTTTGCCTTCTCTTGTTTAGACTCATAGACTTGAAGATGTGGCATAGACCTATAAAACAGTATTTTTAGAAAGGAAGAAATCCCATGGTCCAGACATAACTCCTCACCATGGTGGCTAGCAAGTGCTGAAGCCAGTGCGGCTACTGGCTAAACCTCAGGGCCTCTTTACTCCTGGCAACTCTACCCCATCTCTTCCAGATTTTTACTCTTGGCCTTGTTCTTTCTTCTGATGAGAATCTCCTTACCTGTTCTTACTTCAGAGATCTTTGGTCTCAGATAATGAACAACCTCAAAACTAGATAGAAAATCTGCTATGGTTTGAACTATCAAACAAAAATTCATGAATAGTTGGTTTTTTTAATTAAATGGCCATTTGAGTGTTGCATATGGTTTTTAAAAAACAGCTGTGAATTGTCTTTGATAAAAAATATTTATTAGTTTAAATTTTTTAAGTTAATGTTGAACTGTCAAATCACAGAGGAAAAAAAAAAGAGAAGATAATTCAAAGAACCAAATGAGCAATACTCTCCCCAAATAAATGATCTCTTCTCCCACCTCCTTCTATGTCTTTCTCTAACTCTCCCCATCTGTCTCTACTACTTTCTGTACATTTAATACAATTTCTGTACATTAATACATAATGCAATTATGGCATGTTTAAGTACTCTCAGTGGACATACTATGGGCAGGGGATTGCCATTGTTGCTTGGACTCTATGTTCCAGATTCTCTTGGGATTCCTGTGATTGACCCAACTTGGACCAGGTGTCCAATCAAATAGGAAGGTATGTAGTGTCATGGAAATGTATTACAAGCTAGAGCTACACAGATCAGTTTAGGGATGGAGCCAGTTTCACTTCAAATTCTATGGAGTTGGTGGGTGAGGTTGCTCAAACCTGTATCCCCAGTGTCCAGAAGAATCCTATTTCAGTGATAAATAATAAAATCCCATATTTTGTAAAACACAGACACATATATGCCACCCCCCAAAATATTAGGTTGGATATAACATCTTCTGCTTTAGAGGAAAGAAATTGTATTAGGAAACTTAACAAAATCAGAAACAAGCACCTTTTACATCCTCTTGAATTCATACATTCATGGTTCTATAGTACAATCCTTCCTTATAATTTTTTTTTAATAATTGTTGCTCCTTCGATACATTTCAGGTACAGTTCCAAGCAATGGGAATAAACAGAGAACACAGCACTATAATAAAAGCTACTTTCCAGTAGAGAACAATTGATAATGTTGTGAACAAAATAATACAGGACAGGGGATAGTCTAATAGCACCACAAGGTATAATGGTGGTTTAGGAAGAGTAAAGACAGGATTATCAGAGAGGTGACCCTTAGCACCTAAGCAAAGACGAAATCATCTCAGGGCTCAGTGATGAAGCAGTCCCTTTGGCATCTGATTCCATCACTGACCACCAGCAAAACCAAACTAGACTGTGATCTCAACAATATAGGTTCATCTTCCCATTGCCATCTCATCTTTCTCCGAGATTCCAAGACCAATGATACCTATTGTTACAGGCACAGGAAGAAAATAATTATAAAATCTCTATGTCCCATAGTGGCAGGGGAAAGAGATAATCTGGACCTTGGTCCCAGTCTTTCTTCCTCAGGCTCATTTTGTTTCTTACTATGACTATACTATGGACCCAGAAATACTGACAGATGAGTTGGGACAATATGGCATCTATAAGCTGAAGTACTCTGATTAATACAAAACCTAAAAGCTTTGCACTGAAGATTGAATTAGGTGGCATGTTTTCTGTTATGCCTAACCCTCACATTTAGAATTCTTGCTATATTCATTAATATATGGGCATCAGGAAGGCATACATGGTACAGTGGGAAAAGATGCTACTATGTGCCCCAATCAGCCATGATAGTTAGATATGTTAAAATTTCCTTAGACACAAAAGGGGGAGGGAAAGAGATAACTTCTGTCCTGTCTCTGCATCCACTAATTATAACTTGTTTCTCAGTCACCGAAGGGGACTAAGGTAAAGTTGAGTCATCTCTGGCCCAATGGGAAGGTAAACATTAAGAGTTAGCATTTAATTGGATGATGGAATACAGGAATGTACAACGATCAGAAAAGAGAAAAAAACTGAGCCTAAATGTGCACTTAGAGTACCACATGGACTGCACCCACAAGCTGAGCTTTAAATTCATGTCCTCATTTCACTTGCTCTAGTCTCTTTTTGCTCTGATACTCTAGGAGTCTAGTCTGCCTTCTTCCCTTCCTCCCTCCCTCCTTTACTCCCTCCCTCCCTTCCTTCTTTCCTTCCTTCTTTCTGTCCTTCCTTCTTTTCTTTTTTAACTAAACATTAGTCTCATTCTGTTTAAAATTAACAATTGTTTCAACTTTTTATGTATTATCAAAGTGGAAGTTAGCTCTCCACCTCAAGACTTGAAATCAGCGTGAGGTAGACCTTTCATGTTCCCAATTGGTATCCTCCCAATTGACTAAAAACTCTGACCCTGTAAATCAGAGCTGGCCTCTTGATGAAATGGAGAAGGCCCCTTTTTATCATTGTTGGCATACTTCTTTTGGATTTGACTGGCTGGTGATGCAAATGAACTACATCCTCTATAAACAGACTTGAAGTTTATCAGTTCACTTGCCAAACAATTACACTAGTTCAGCATGTATCCATTTAATGATAGTTGCGTCTTTTTACTAACATGTTTTTCTGCTGTGATCTAATTGTTTAACTTCATGTAAGCTCTGTAAAGAAAGATGATAGAGACCCATAACTACCTTGTGAGTTTAACAGTTGGTGCATAAGAAATTTGACTGTCCCCAAAAGATTACATATGTAATCAACACCAGAGCTTATTTGTGGATGCAGATTGACCAGATGTCCTATTCCTCTATCTTATTCCTATTCTGTAAATAGAAATAATTGATTCATCAGTTTGATAAATACACATTTATTTTATTTGGCCAATAATATATTTTCAAACTCTTTAATTTGAGTATCTGAAAGTAGTTTATTTCCTTTCTAATGAATACTTTTTATCTTTTAGTTTTGTCTAGTACATACAGTCTTTGTATCATCTCAGGCCTGTAGATGTGAACTTGCTTCTATTCCTAACCAAAATTATGAAATTCTTTGGCTTCCATGGTGTTCCCAAATCAGGAATGACTAGGATTTTTGGATTTCCTTTTTCTTGTGAATTTTTTCATAAATTATATCATTACCCTGAGAAACAAGGTTGAGCAAGTAACCTGCACTAAGTAGACCACCGTATTTTTATCTGAAAAGAATTGCAAAGGACTTATCTTTTTGTCCTTTTCCACTGGCAGTGTGGTAAAGTCTATGGGTCTCTTTTCAGTGTTATATTTTTTGATAAAGCACAGCATATAAGGTTGCTGTCTTAGGGTTTTTATTGCTGTGAAGAGACACCATGATCATGGCAACTCATAAATGAAAACATTTCATTGGAGTGGCTCACCTACAGTTTCCATTATCATCATGGTGGGGAGCATGGTGGCATGCAGGCAGATGTGGTGCTGGAGAAGTAGCCAAGAGTCCTATATCTTACAGGCACCAGGAAGTGAAATGAGACACTGGGAAGTATCCTGATCATAGGAAACCTCAAAGCCCGCTCCCACAGTGACACACTTCCTCCAACAAGGTCATACCCACTCTAACAAGGCCACACCTCCTAATAGTGCCACTTCTTATGAGATCATGTGGACTAATTACATTGAAAGTATCACAATTACATACAAAATCAATTATATTGAAATATAACTATCAAAGTACTCTTCAAGACAAATGTGTGAGAGTGATACATAATTTCTTTAACATTATAGCACTAAATAGTGGTAAGTCTAATAACTACAATAAGTTTAAAGCACTAATGAGAGTGTAAGACAGGTAAAGATTCTGTACTCACTATAAAGTGATATAAAGTCATCTGAGGTGACTGGTGACAACTCATACCAAGCCCTCTGCATGACAGGGTAGGAGGAAACCAGCAGTGCAGAAGAAGGAAAAGACCCACATATTATCCAGGTATTAGTGATCACTTGGAGACCCAGAACAAATACTTTATTGTGGAACAAACCATTCTAATACCTAGTGACTAGAATAAGTGACCATCTCTTATCGAGCATGTCCATTAAGTATGTGGTTCTTCAGGCAACTGCTTGAGTGGCTAAAGTATGTGTTCACTTCACTTCCATGTTTGTGGTTGTTTCTGGCTCTTCACTAGGGCATTGTTGGTGCCAACCATTTGCCTCCCATGCAAAAGGCTAACCCTAATGTTGCATATGGACATAGTGGGTGTTGCAGAATTCTTCAAAACAATAGAGAGGGTGGGTGGGGAGTAGAGAGGCATCACCAATGTACAAAAAAAAAATCACTGTTTGTTTAGGGTACTCTATTGACTCAAAGAAGTCACATAACTAAGCACAGAGCCCCGTGGAAGGAATAATTATGGGTATTGGAAAGAGAATAATCATAATTAATTTTCACATAACACATGCATATGGATATAACACTGTGTGCCAATCTTGAAAGCATGAGTCAGAGAGAGTTTTGTATTGGCATGGAGCATTCCTGTCCATCCTGAGACCATACACCTGCTACTCAGTTACATAAACCAGAAAATTTAGCCAAAGATCATTCCTGCTATCACCACAGGTTTTCCAATGCCTTTCCAGTCAAAATTGGAGCCCTACAGGAAAAAATTGGATGCCTTTGTCCCAAAAGAGCATCTGTAGCATGAACCTTGACTTTCCAAGGAAGATGAACCATCACAGACCCAAATATCATGTAAATTCTGGAGGGTAAAAAAAAGAGGAAGACGATTTTTCCCTCAGAACATTGAGCATTAAGGATAAGTATGCCTCTCTGGTTTTGAACTAGAAAAATAAATGCAAATGCTTTACTGTTTTTGTGATATTTTTCTATTTGATGAAATTTTACTTAGACCAGTCTTGGTAAAGTCAATTGTAGTTGAAGCTTTTTTTTTCCTGTCTCTCCAGACATGTTTCATGTTCAATCAAAAAAAAAAAAAAAAAACCCTGATTTCTCCTCTTATTATCAGAGCCATTTATAATGCTAGGAACAATTTTCAGCCAGTCCTCTTTCCATAGAGCACCAGCAAAGGGAACCCAAGGGAGGAGGCACCGGAAAATAACCCTGAAGGCTTTGCGACTCTGCTGCCGCATCATGGAAAACAAGTCAGGCAACTGACTGGAAGCCCTTAGAGCCCTCTCCTTTATCTGTCCATAGAGTACCAAGGAGCAGCTGGTTCACAGGCTACCCAACCAGGTATATTCCAAGAGTGCTCTGATTTCAGGTTGCATGATTTTTAGACTCAGTTCTGACATCAGACGGTAGACCCCTGAAGATCAACCCCAGGATAAATGGCCTGACTACATTTTCAGGTCCTGTGCCACTCCAAAGTCAAAACGCAAAGTCTTCTCAATTATTTAGTTAGACTGCTGTTTTACCCTGGGTCCATCCAGAAGCAGAGCCTGCTTGAAGCCTGTGAATAGCCACAATTAATCTGGACAGTGGTCTTAGGAAGTGCTGGCAGGTGAGGAAAGGATTTAGACTAGATTTTGAAGGAAGTCATGGAGAGGTCGTTAATGAACAGGGTGACCCTTGCTGAGGCCCATTCTAGCTGGAGCCCCCTATGAGGAGAGTATACAATATGTGCAAATCCGTTACCTGAAAGGCAGGAAAGCTAGAGTCTTGTGCAGCAACCATGGCTACCGGCTGCACCGTGGGGAGTACCCTGCACCTAGCCTTGTGACAAGGCAGGCTACTCCTGAAACCAAGAAAACTTGTGCCATTTGCAAGAGGCAAATAGCAGCAGAGGCTCTCCAAATGTACAGGAATGGTGAGAGATGAGGGACAAAGGTGACTATCATCTAGCTGCTACAATTTTGGAAATGGTAAAGGCCAGATATTCTCGGTATCTTAGAAGCTGTCTTCAGTGTTAATTCCTCAGGTCATTATAATGAATGTGAACCCAGTGATACATGTGGTCTGCTGCCGGTGAAAACATCACCCCTCTGCATGATCACATGAGAAATTCACAAACACCTAAATGGCATTTCAAGTAATGGAAGTATTCTGGAGAAAATCCAAGTAAGAACAGAGTGTTTGAGGGAACGCTGTTCCTAGGGAAGTGTTGGACTTCATATCAGTATTTTGATTTTGGAGCATAACTGAATCTTGCTAGGCCCAAATATATACACTTTTTCCTTACATTTTATTTTTTATTTTTGGAAATCAAGTCTTTATACATTGCCCAGGTAGTTCTCCAACCAGTGGGGCTCAGGCAGCCCACCTGAGCCTCCTTGTCGCCTGGAAGTACAAACAGATGCTCCCATGCCTGGCACTGTCCACTTTTTGAAAGTACAAACTGGACTTAATTTGGTGGCTGCAGACACTGGTACAAGCATTAGAGAATTCTTTTAAAAGCAAATTATGATTTTCAAATGTTGTCAGACCCTAAGCTAATCGCACTAAGTATACAATCGTTCCCATACTCATCCAGGTCAGATGCAGTGGAAACTCGAATTTCCATTTAGAGACAGAAAAGGTGATACTCTGAGGGGCCGTGAGGAATTTATCAGAGATCTGATTTCCTTTCCCTCAGAGGTCCTCTAGAGTGGGTTCCTAGACAGCACATGCTGCTACCTTAGAGCAGCCTCTGTGCACGTGGCCCAGTGAGAGGCCTCCCAAAGCCTTTTCAGCGGCCAGGCTCCTCAACTGCAGAATTTTGATGCTTGCAGGCCAGCTCCACCTGACCGCCAGAGTTGGGGCCTGCGGCTATTTTTCCGACTTTGATTGCTCAATCTGCAATCATGATCCACGGGCCAGCGAGGCCTATGGAGCCCTAGAAGAGCAGGCAGGGGGGCTCCGGAGCAGTCCTCCTTCTGTGTTTCCTATTAGCAACCTGGGGAGTGATACCTCAGTGCTTGGTGGAGCCAGCAATCTCAGGGGTGGTCTGGGGGCCCTGGCAGTGAGCAAGAGAAACATCTCTGTGAAGCTGTTGCTGGAGAAACAGGAATGCCCAGCCACCAAACTGAGCCTTCAGGAGCGCCAAGCCCAGAGCCTCGGGATGTGGCCCTGCTCAGGGGAGACCCAGTGCCGACTCCCAGTTTCTCAGTGTGGGCTTTCTGGCCAACACTGCTGTTGTTCTTCCTTCCTCAAGGCAGCCTAGCTTTGGGCTAGGATCAGGAAACACCTCAATGGGGTAGGCTAGCAGGGCAGGTGCAATTGCGCGGTGGAGAGAGCGGCTCAACAGCATATTAATTCTGTGATTCACGGGCTTTCTAGGAGTGTCCCCTGAGCCTCCCTGGGTTCAACACTAGATCTCCTTCCTCACAGAGAGCTTTAAAACCCACAGCTCTGAAATCCCTACTGCCTCCTATTGGCCACACATTTACCCAGAAGTCATTGCGTGTCAACTGCTTCCCTAGGCAGCAGGCAAACAGATGAACATAACAGGCAAAAGATAGACTTCAAACAGACAGAGGGACACGAAAAATAACAGGTAGAGACAGGGACTGGGTTGGAAATGAAAGTAAGGCGAGGAGATAGCACTTGTATTGGGGAAGATCTTTCTGCAGAGAAGGGATGGGACACAAGATTGGGAGAGCATTACAGTTGATGTTCACAGGCAGGACCAAGTCTGGTGTGTTGGAAGAACGTCAGTTGATCAATGGTGTTGGAGGGGAGTGAGAAGAACTGTTAGGAAAGAAGCCGATGAGCCTTGTGTGTGAGCCTTGTGAGGAGTCTGACTTTGAATGCAGACACCAGAAGGTCGAAGAATTTTAAGACTTCTTTAGATTCTGATGTATCTTTTTACAAGATCACTCTGGAGTGGAGTGGAACAAGAATGAAAACAAACCTACCGGGAGGCAACTGCAGGACCAGTTGTGCCTGTGGGTGAGAAAACAGGCACAGAAAGGAGGGCAGCGTGAATTACTGAGAGTTTCCTGCTGGATAGAACTGGGCAGTAGGGAAACAGGGAAAGAGCCATCAGTTCAGGCCATTTGGGAACCCTACCTATCCACGCTCTGTCTCACCCAGTGTAGAATGGAAGCTGAATCTACCTCCTAAAAATGGCAGCATTTTGTGTAATTGAGTTCAAGTGAAACTCACAGGAACACAAGGACACCGGATGGAACTGGAAACAGTCAAGCGTGGATATAGTGTCAGCTGAAGGATACTGTGCACCTGATCCCCACCTGGAATAAGAATGGCGTCTAGACCTGCTTTGAAGCAGGGGCCGTGGCTTTGGTAGATTTATGTTAATCAGTCTTTGCAGACTGTGCAGACTCCCAGGCATCTTCAGGGGAGGGTGCTCCTGTCAGCCACAGGCAGGGCTCTGGAGAGTCACCAGGGTAAACTCCGAGCTACTGCAAGTGTAGCATCTGGGGAACAGATGCACCTGCCGGTAAAGATTAGCGAGAACATGGTGACGACACCTGCACCATAATGGTTATAACCTTACAGGGAGGGTGTGGAGGGGCTTGTGAGCTAAGAAATACAAGGAAGCATACGGCCCAAATTTCTAAATAAGTAGGTTAGCACAGGCAGTCTGGGACAGGAGAAGCCTCTCACAGTCCACAGGCTCTCTTCAAACTCTCCTTAAATCGCCAACCTCCAATATGCACTCCAGTTATAAGTGTTCCATTTGTTTAACTCTTGTCCCCAAAGGTTTTATCTGAATAGTCATTTATACAATATAAAAAATGATGAGGATTCAGTATCTGTTCCTGCAAACAAACAAACAAACAAAAAATACGAGAATAAACGTAGTTCACTAACGAAGAGTGGTAGGCTCAGTATTAGAGTACACACCTGGCATTCACAAGACCTGATGAGGTTAGCTACAACCTACGACTGTGTAGCTTCTTCCAATGTAGATCCATGGCTTTTGAAATAATAATACAGGCAATAAGGCCTTTCTTAATCTGACCTTACCTATCAGCTAACTAGTCCTACAAAATGTATGCTGTAACTTACATTAGGAGGAGAGATAATGTGAATATCTATGTTTTCTGATGGTCTTAAATGACCCATGATAAAGGGTCATTCAACCCTCAGAGGCGCCGTGACCCACAGGTTGAGAACTGCTACCCTAAACCAATCATATTTCTGGAGTGGTTTTAAACTATTTTGTGTTAGCATAATTTTAGATTTGCACAAAGTTTGTAAAGATGGTATGATCTGGTCAGGTCAGAAGAATCAAATCAAAGAAAACACCCATAACTATATGCAATGCAAGGAAAAGAGCTATTGTGTGTATCTTCCTGCTTATAATATTAGAATGGAATAAAATATGTTAATTTGCTTTTTCATTAAAATTGCAAGCTTGCCTTCACCAAACCTGACACGTCAGAGCTCTGTGTCCTTCGGTCCAGGAAGCTGAGTATCTGATAGCACAGGCAATACCTGGAGAAGCTCATTGGAATTCCTTCTAATGCCCTAATAAGGTGACTCCACTCAGGCTGGAAGCTGGTGGGTAAATTTGGAATTCAATGAATCCACTGTGGACAGATAACTTTAAGCTATTTCTGAGCTGCCACATTTCGAGCAGAATCTCACATTGTATTTCCTGGTTTACAGCCGTACAGAATAGTGAGTGTGTGTATTCTGTGCACATCTATGGTGGTTTGAATAAGAATGACTTCCACAGGCTCCTATGTTTGAATACTTAGTCCCCAATTGGTGAAACTATTTGGGAAGGATTAGGAGGCGTGGCCTTGTTGGAAAAGGTGTGTCAATTGGGGCAGGCCTTGAGGTCTCAAAAGACTCATGTCACGCCCAGCATTCCTGTCTGTCTCCTGCTTATGGATCAAGATGTGACCTCTCGGCTATTCCTGTTGTCGTGCATTTGCTCCACCATCATGAACTCTAACCTTTAGAATCATATTCCCAATTAAACGCTTTCTTTTAGAAGTTGCCTTGATCTTGGTGTTTTGTCACAGCTGTAGAAAAGGAACTAACTAAGCCATCTATCCATGTATGTAAGGAAAGAGGGTATAAGATAAGAACCAATGGATAAAAGAAATGGAAGAGAAAGCTTTTCCCTTGCCCTTGAATGTAGGCTGAGTACATGAGCCCAGCAGATTTTGACAGAGGAGAAGAGAGGTGAGTGCTTTGACAGTAGTAGGTGAGGGAGGCCTTTGCTATATTCCATGCATGGGTCTTCACCAGTGTCCCTGCCTTCATGTACGATACTCTCATAACCCGAGGAACTCAGCATACTTGCTGAGGAATCTCACCCCCCAGATGAGTCCCCTACACTTCCTACTAAATTGCCAGTTTCTCCCTTGAAGTTTTGGACTTGAAGTCCAAAAAGACTACATGAGCTTAGCATGGCCTTCTAAATGATGAGGAGGGGATAGGAGAGAGAATAAATCAAGGCCTCATCACTAGTATTGATTCTATAGGAATAATTGCCGGTCCCTGGGGATTGCACTCTAGCAAGGGCTCATGATATTCAGGCAGTCCTAATATTTGTTGATCATCTACTATGTTCCCAGCCCTATCCTGGCATCTGGTCCCATGCTGACATAAGAGTTGAGGGCATGTGTTCTGGGTACAACCTAGGGGGAAGTTACTTAGCCTCCTGCTCTTCATCTCCTTTGCATGTGTAAATGGGGGTGATAATAAGGACCTTCTTAGTTGCATGGCATGAAGCAAATGCTGCATAGTTCACTCCGCTGCTTGTGGGCTCAGAAGTTGGTCTTGGGCCCCTTACTAAGACCCAAATAACTCCAACTTTAGAAACAAATAGGCAATTGCTCATGAAGAGGCAAGAATCCTATATCCCCTCAGGTGTTAGGGGAGCTGCAGGGATGCCCTTTCTGCCAAGCACTCTTGCTAAAGGATGGCCATTGGCAGAGTAGTAAAGAGATTTCCTATTGGCAGTGGCATCTGGTCTAGCTCAACAGCATTTGTATGCTGGGACAGTGGGTGTAATCTGAAATGAAATGTGATGGAGAAAATTCAGTTTCACCAATTCCCTTCTTCCTGCCCCAGCCCCCAACTTCAGTTTTTCCTCACAGACCATGATGGGCATTTACTGGAAAGAAATTTCACCTCGAGGAGAATGACAGGCTAAGAATAGAATCACTGGTTGTTTCTCAGATACCATATGAAAAATTCAGATTAAGTGGAGCTTCCTTTGTTCCCTTGGCCTATTTTCTTTTATTGAAGATCCAAAGGCAGCGAGCGCCATCCATCTCCGATGTGCCTTCCGAGCGTGCTTTGTTTCTGCTCCACTTCCTGCCTGCTGCTCCCTCATAGTGATAGCCGTACAGTCTACAAAACTAATGTAAGAGAATGAAAAGGAATGAGTCGGCCGAGTTTGGAGGGCAGAATCAGGAGAGAAGACAATGACACCGTAGCTCACTGAGCTATTCTCAGTATGTCAGTTAGCTTTGGCTGGGTAACAAATGACCCTGAAACTTAGTGAGGTCAAAAGCAATTCATTTATTTAGCTCACTGTTGTATAAATCTGCTGTTTGGACTGAGTTTATCTCTACTCATTATAAAGTTAGGTAGCAAGATCATTTAGCAGCGAGTTGGTCTAGAGTGGCCTTCACAATGATTTTTCTGTTCCGTGGAGTCTACCTCATCATTCACTAGACTAGCAAAGTTCGCACACGGTCTGACTACATGGATCCAGAAAGGGACGGAGAAAACCCCTCATTCCAGTCAAGAGTCATTTCCACGGGTTGCTTTTCCTAATTGTCCTAGTCTACTTCCTATTCCTCTGATTCATGACCCATTGCCAACTTGGGAAGGAAAAGGTTCATTTCATCTTGCAGTTCACAGCCCATCCTGAAGGGAAGTCAGGGAAGAACTCAAGACAGGAGGCGGGAACTGAAGCAGAGACCAGGGAGCAGTCTGTTTGCTGGCTTGCTCCTCATGGCTGGGCTGGTTCAACCTGATTTCTTATGTAGCCCAGAATCATCAGCCCTAGGATAGCGTTGCCCGCAGTGGGCTGAGCCCTCCAATGTCAATCATTTGGGGGGAAAAAAGCCTCATAGGCTTACCTACAGATCAGTTCAATGGAAGTATTTTCCTAAATGAGGTTCACTTTTTCTAGGTATCTAGCTGCTATCAATTTGGGGAAGAAAACAAACAACAAACACGGGTATGGCAGAATCCCTTGTATGGCTCTTTAATGTCCAGTTTGCTGGAACCCAGCCCAACAAAATGAGTGACTAGTAGAGCTGAGTCCTAAGAATCTGCATTTCTAGCCTGCTTCCAGGAAATGCTGATACTGCAGGCCGATGCACCCCACAGTGAGGCGCTCTGCTCACAGTGGCAGCATGGGAGAAAGCATTCGTAGTTCTGCTCCACAGAGGAGGAAATGCAAGCTCAAGTTCAGTAAAGAGGGCATGGATTCACAATTGGTCGATTCTGTGTGTTCCCACCCCCACACTTTCTAGTACAATTTAACAGGCAACCATTAGTACAGACCATTCTCACCTCGCACTCGGGTTCATGTCTGGCTTACATTGAAGCCACAGTGCTCAGAGAAGTGGTTCAGTACTTCAGTCCAGCCTCTCTAAGAGCTAGGCATGTCTATGCTGCAAATGTGGCGGGTACAGCCATTCTTTTCCCCATTCATTCATTTCCTTCCCTGGCTGTGAAGCCCTATGGAGCCAACAGCCTCCACAGATTCCACTATTCAAGTTGTGTTTCTCGCCGGACGAATAACAGTTCTCATCAAGTGAGATTCGGGCAGAAAGAAAGGCACAGGTACACCACATTTTGCAGCTACAGAAAAGCACCCTCTCCAAGGGCCTTGGTGCTCGTTTTAAAGGACAAAGCGCTTCATATTGCTTTTGTTGAGTTCCTTAGGAGGAATAAAAGAGCATCTGCTAATGGCAATGCATTCCTGGCTCTCAGGAAATGAAATGGAGCGTTCCTGGTCATGCAGCTTAGCCTGGGAGCTTCCCAGGTGCCTGCACTTCTTCAGAGTGTGGTCTATGGGTCAGCAGCACTGTGGAAAAACTTCAGGAGAATGCTAATCCCAGGCCCCGCCACAGAGCAACTGGCCTGGACCACTGCAGATAGAATGCAGGAATCTGTATATTAGCAGCGCCATCCAGCAGTTGTGTTACACGCCTTCAATTCCAGGACCTGTGAGGCAGAGACAGGAGGATCTCTGAGCTCGAGGTCAGCCTGGTCTACGGAGTGCATCCCAGGACAGTCAGGGCTACACAGAGAAACCCTGTCTTGTAAAACCAAAAATTAAAAGAAGAGGTGGAGGGAAGAGACAAAGAAGTATGAAGACGAAAGTGCAGCCAATTTATCCTAAAACCTTCGTGGGCTTTTATTTGAGATTCTACAGCTGGGTAGAACCTTGTTCTCTAAAGTAGGGTGAGCGTGCTAAGGAGAAATTGGCTTCCAGGCAGCGAAGGGCTCAGGAAACATGGAAAAGAGAGTGGGAAGCAGGCTCAGCATTACTCTTCTTAAAACAGAGATAGCCTCCTCACCATGCCAGTAAAAACTGGCTTGTTTGAGGGCATTAGTATCTCTTGTCTCCATTCCCCCCCACACACTTCTTTTTCAAAGTCAGATAAACAACTTCATTTAGGCTGGGGATATGGGATTTTTAGCAAGAATGACTTTGCTTCAGTTTGACCCATGGGCATAACACAAGGCTCGGTTCAAACTAATGGCCTCTCACACCTTTTTTGGCAGAAATGGGAGGTCTCCCATCTCTTGCGCACAGCTGGGCACCATACTTTTCATGTCCCAGGCTCGTGGACTAATCTGCTTCCCATTCAGGACCAGTCACAGCATGCAGGGGGATGCAGAGAACCAAAAGGCAAATGTAGAAAAAGCACACACACTGAATGCCTGAGAGCCACAGAAGATTCCAGAAGAGACCTGAGCCCAGGTCAACAGCCTCCTCCAGGAGATGCTGTTTTAAGGGCAGGAGAAAGGGTAATATAATGAATGTTTGGAGGATTTCAGCAAAGGCAAGCAGGCAGTCATTCATATTGGGTTTGTTCCTAAAGGAACAGGGATTAACAAGCATGAGTTCTGATCCCTTGGAAATGTCAAGCAAACCTGGTGCTGCTTCCAAAAAGGAACACAAATCCACTTGAAGGAAAATGTGCCATCCTGTGTTTAAAGCAGCTAACCTTTCTTACGGGGGCTTTGTCTTTCTGTTGTGTTATTCATGAATTCTCTCATTTCCGTCACATCTCCTGAGGTTCTAGCTCAATGCACACTGCAGGATCAGGAAAGCCTATTTGTCCAAAATAGGTTCCTCTTCAAAGTGAACTCATGGAAATTTTAGATATTTGTGCAGCTACAGAAGACTAAATCTTAAGTCGAGGTAGCTAAAATGACCAAAAACCTTGGAAGACTTGAGGTCCATATCCTTTGCACACTGCTGCTTGCCGGGTGCATCTACCAGCCCATGAAAAAAAAATTAATAGCGAGATTCCTAAGTTTTCTTTTTTTATAGGTCCTGCATAACCTTCTACAATCAGCTAGAACTCTACCATCTTTTAGTGGAGACTGAAATACCTGCTATTTGTTCTCCAGATTTGGGGGGATATTTTCTGTTTATGCACACCAAGGACCCACACGCAATTTGGTAGTGGCAAAGAATAATTTTCTATTTTTAATTGTATAAAAGAATTTATACAATTCCCAGATCCACCTCACCTCCCTACCTGCCCAACTTTATGTTCTTTCTCTCACTTTCAAAAAACAAAACAAAACAAAACAAAAGACCATAGAAATAAGAAACAAAAAACAGACTTTCCCCCCAAAAAATTCACAAAGATGAAAATAAAAACAAACAAAACATCAATGCAATATGAAATACCAGGAAAAGAAAGCAAATGAAATAGAATTCACAAAAATACCACTGAATCCCTTTTATGTTGGCAAACTGTTCCTGGCCTGCCCTGGAGCCTGTCCTGAAATGCGGCTGATATACCCAGTGAGAGAATGTACCCACTGGAGAAAACTAATTTCCCCATCACCAGCAGTATCAGTTGCAAGTAGCTGCTTCTTTATGGGTGGGGTCCCCATTGTTGTATCAGTCTATCTTGCTGCAAGTCATTGTTATAGCTGGCAGCATTTGCAGCAGGGTGATATCGATGCCTGCATTTCTCCTCTGGAAGTATACAGAGTAATTTCCAGAGCACTAGTAACTGAGTTGGGCATCAGCTTGACTTCTCCATGTTTAATGACGTAAGTGTTATCTTCAGCCATAGGATCTTACCATCCAGCTGTGGAATGCAACCAATAGCCTATGATTTGTGGAGGTTTCTATGGGGCCTCTTTGACCAATGACATTTGGCCAATAAGATATGACCCATTCTTGTAACTGGAGGCTGTACTTGGTGGCATAAAATGTCTACCTGGGGCATTGTACCTTTATTTAGATTATCTTAATATCTGTATATATTTTGTAAAACTTCTATAGTAATAGATTCTTTCCATGAGTTTTTTTTTTCAAATGGTCTTTAGTGTTAATTGTCCCTCTCCATATTTCCTCCTTTACCCGTTGCTCCCATTCCCTCCCTATTTAATCCTCCTCGTCTAGTTTGCCCTTTGTGTCTCTATAACACTGTATTCTATTTTTCCTTCCTTGAGAGACGCTCTCTCCACCTCCAATCTATAACTACGTACTTAACCTCTGGGGTCATTCAAATTGTGGCACAGATATTGAAAGTTTAAAAGCTAACATCCACATGTAAATAAAAACATGCAATATTTGTCTTTAGGGGTCTGGGTTGCCTCACTTCGGATGACTTTTTTTTGTAGCTCCATACATTCACCTGCAAATGTCATAATTTTGTTTTAATTAACAGCTGGATGATAATAAATGATGCAATTGGTTCACATTTTCATCATCTGTTCATTTATGAATGGACATCTGGACTGCTTCCAGTCTCTCTGCAGTAAGATGTAGAGCCCTTTGAGTTATACAAAAAGTTATTCAGCTGGATTTTGAGGTAGACCAATTCTCAGCTTCCTGAGAAAACCACACACTGATATCCATAGTGGCTGTACCAGTTTGCACTCCCATCAGCAATGAGTAAGTGCTCCCCCCTTTCCCCACATCCTCATCAGCATGCACTATCATTTGTTTTATTGATCTTGGCCACATAAGAAGAAATCTCAAAGTAGTTTCGATTTGCATTTCCCCAGTGGCGCAGAATGTTGAACATTTCTTTAAATGTTTCCCGGTCTGTTGTGTTTTATCTTTCAAGCTCTCTGCTTAGATCCATACCCCATTTTTAATTGGGTCATTGGTTTGCAACGAATGATTTTTAAAGAATTAGCACATGGCTCTTTTCTGACTATGTAGTGAGTTTGTGCCAAAGATTATTTTACATTCTTGGAATATCTGAGGAATAATGATTTATAGTCAGTCAGGGGAGGAAAATTGAAATAAGTTTGTCAAGAGGACTTTCAAGCAGATTAATGTGCTGTGATCTTTGAGAATATATTTCCTGCTGGAAAGATATCATCTGAATCTTTAACGGGTCAAAGCTACTTGTTCAGTCCTTTGTAAACTAACATCTACCTTTACAATCCAGTCTCTAATTCAGAGTAAGGAAGAGTTAAAACTTTTTGGGAATGATAGATATATTTATTTTCTTGGGTCAAAGGTTTTACGGCAACTTTTAAGATTTTTACATTAAATATATGTTTATTGTATATCAGTTATACTACAATAAAGCTGTTAAAAGAAAGAAAATAGTAAGTCTAGGAATGAAGTCACATACCTGTAACCCTAGCACTTGGAAGGCTGAGACAGAAAGACCTGGAGTTCCAGAGCAGCCTCGGCTACATGGTAAGCCCTGACTCACAATTAAATAGAATGTCAAAGAAAAGTTTACACCCTTAGAAAATTAGGCAATCTTTGAATAAGGCAAAGGTATAAATATTCCAGTATGGTGAAAATAATACTCTTCTGTTTTGTATATCTAAATTTTAGATAATGCTTTTAACATTAATCTGAGTAAGCAAATAGGCTCTTTCAAGTCAGATCCCAACTGTGCCACTTACTACCTTTATGATCAGAACTATGTATTTAAACCCTCTTAATCTTGATTCCCTACATATAAAATGAAGATAATAAAGTCATTAGTCTGATTCTCATTTAAACTAAAAAGATTAATGAGAAATATTGGCCTGACATTCTTCAGTATTTTCTACTCAGAATCTTTAAATGACATAGAAGGATCTCTCTCTCCCTAAACATAAGAACAACCCAGAGATTAGTTTCAGGTGGGAAAAGAGAAAGACCTGGGAGTTTGCTTGCTGGCGTTTGCTAAATCAGAAGTCTCAAGGGGCCTTTTGACCAGTGTGATGACTCTGACCCTCAGCCCTCCAGCTTTTCACAAATCTGGCTGTCTTCACAGACACACAGGAGGAAGAAAGCTCTCCAAAGTCACATGGCTACAAGTCTGTAACCTGCTCACCTTGCCACACCCTTACTTCAGATCACACCTCACACACATATTCTTCACAAGAGCAAAGGCTATGATCAAAACAAAGACTGGATGGGGAAAGAGAGTGTGTCAGAGTAAGGTCTTCCTGGCTCTCGGAATCACAGTGTAGAGACATACCCACATCTTCTCCTGGGCCTTCCACCTGCTCAGAGCTGTAGTCTATGATTCTCTGAGGACGATGTGTTATCACCCACAAGGATCCAAACAGTGTTTTCTTTTTTATTATTATTGAAGTTTTTCACTTATTTCCGAACAGTGTTTTCTAAGCCCTGGGTGCTCATTCCTCTTCTTAACAGGGCCTTTGAAAGTTAACAATGTGGTTTCTATGTGATGGAGACATTTCTGGGTGCCAGGAACCACTTCAGAAGTGTCTGGGGACACTAATGCAAGCTATCGAACAGCTGTATATGCAGAACAATGACATTAAAAAACATATTATGTGTACTCTACATATTATGTGTACTCCGAGCCTAGGGAAAAGTTCTTGGTACCTGCAGAGAAGTTAATCTGGCAGTTGTCAGGGTGACATGGCCAGGCCTTCCATCTTGCTGCCTGGCAGGGATCCCTGTACAGGATGTGCCATCATGTTCCCACAGATGGCTTGAACCTGTTTTTAAGATGACTCTTCCCTATAGCCTGAACTGTAAGAGTCCCTGGAGAGTCCTATTCCAAGTACTGTTGGTCCCTCGTGAGATACCCTTGGATCCCCTGCCAGCTGCCTTCATAAGTTCTGTATGTTTTGCTGCTGGAGATAACCTGAGACTTTCTCCACACAGGGGGCTGCTTTGTCCAGAGGACAGAAATGCCTGGTTGTTCATGCCTTATTGGTTTTAGCTAGTGACATGGAGAAATAGAGAAGGTTGTTGTTGGAGGTTCTGCTGAAATAATTACGCAGAAACTTTAATTTTTAAAACACTGCTTGGCTGATAGCTTAGGCGCATTGCTAGCTAGCTGTTATATCTTAAATTAACCCATTTCCATTCATCTGTGCATCACCACGAGGTCGTGGCCTACCCACAAAATTTTGGGGGACTCTGGTGGAGTTGTCTGGCTCCTGTGGTGGCTACATGACTTTTCTCTGACTCTGCCTTCTTTCTACCAGCATTCAGTTTAGTTTTCCTGCCTAGCTCTACTCTTCCCTATCACAGGCCAAAGTAGCTTCTTTATTTATTAACCAATAAAAGCAACAGAAGCTCAGTTCCCTGATCTACTGATCGACATCTTCTAAGTTGTGTGTAAGGTCTCACAGCTCCCTGCAAGTTAAGACCAGAGCAAGAAATCTACTTTGCTTGCCCTCTACCTTTCTCTGAACTTCCTTCCTCACTTGATTTCCTAGTCTGCCCTGAGAGAACCCTTTCAGTAAGTCATTTGCACACAGGCTCTTGGCTGAAGGTTGGCTGTTGGGAGAGGCCTACCATCTCTCAAACTCCCAAAAGAGAAGTGTCTCTCTACAGACAGCTTGCTGAGTCCTGAAAAAGGAGGGGGGTCATACTTTAAAGTTCTAAGCATATGGGCCTTGTCTTAATCAATTTGCCCAATCCAAATCATTTGTTCATGAACACTTTGGAGACTAAATGACAAAACAGCATTGGGTCATACAGTCCATTAAAAATTCAGAATTCTCCAAGAAAACATCCGTTACCATAACAAAGCAGAATGCTGGAATAAGACCTGCCTCCCCTTGGGTCTGGGAGGGGCTCTATAATGTGCCAGGAAGTGCCATAGCTTGGAGAACTTCTCCAACATGGACGTAGCTTTCTCTGTGCCTCAGAGACCTCAGCGGAAGGTGCCTAGCTTCCACCTCCTGTTCAGCTAGCACAAGAGGGCTAAAGCTTCAGATGGTTCCTTTGTTTGAAGCTAAAGGACTGATCAGACATACTGACCTTCTAAGTATAAGCATCTGCCATCCAATGCCCTTAAAACTGAAGGGATCCTTCCCTGAAGGTATGAGGGCAGCTCAGGGACTAGCTTTAGGAAAAGTGGGGCAACCTAAAAGCTTGCCTGTTGGTGTCTGCCAAATCTCAAGTCCAAGGGGGCTCTCAGTGAGTTAATGGCCACAATCCACAACCAGTCAGTTTTCTAAAAGCCTCGTTGGTTTCACATGGGTAGGAAAAAGCACTTGGAAGTTAGATTGACTTATCAAGTAATATTTGTTTACCTGGCCACACCCTCAGATCTCTCATTTTCCATTATGCTTGTATACTTCAAAAGAACAGGGCTCTGGGGTAGGACTTCCCTGAAGTCCGGACGTGAGGCTTGGTCTCTGACCATAGGGAAAACACAGTGAAGGGGTCTCAGACTCAAAGCAAAACTAAGAGTGATAATGTTAAGGAAAAAAATAACTTATTTTATTATATTATTATTATTGGTTTCTCATGGCAACATTTCACTGTGAAGCCCCGGCTGTCCTGGAACTTGATCTGTAGACCAGGCTGGCATTGAGCCCTGGGATCTACCTCCCTTGTCTCTGCCTCCCAGGTTCTGTGATTAAAGGCGTGTGCGCCACCACACCCAATTTACTTATTTTAAGAAATGATTTAGTAAATCTACCTTTCCTGAATTGTGTGATTCATATGGGTTAGAAGGGAAAGACTTGAGTCTTGTACTCACTAAAATTCTTTTCTGTTTTCTTGAATAAAATTAAAAAGGCTCACCTCCTTTTCCATATACTATCGCCTTGACAATTTTGCATTTGTGTGTGTGTGTATGTGTGTGTGTGTGTGTGTGTGTGTTCAAAGCTTGGAATAGGACGGATGAGGTGACTCAATGAGCAAAGATTCTGTTGACCTGAGTTCAGCCCTGGAACTCACATGGTAAAAGAAAAACTGACTCCTGCAAGTTGTTCCTACACATAGATACAGACGTACCAAATACATTTTTAAAATAATATTTCAAGCACAGAATGAGAACATACATTTTTTAAAGTTGATAAAAAATTAAATATATATCTAACAACTATACTTAAAAATAGATAGGTCCAACTAAATGCAGAATTAGTGATAATAGCTTTGGAGTTTCCTTTCCACAGAAGCAAATGCTGGGATGTAAACAATGTTATGGAGGCAATGCTTAAAGTGGAGCAGATGGATTGAGGCAGGCTGTAAAACCACAAGCTGCTTGTGGGCAGATTAAAGGCGTCTCAGGGAGGGTGAGCTTTGGGTTGTTTTCAACACCCAAGTGCTCTATAAATGAGTCTGAGTTAAAACTAGAAGGAGGTGTTTCTAAGAAGCAGCAGTTGTTAACATCTAGATAGGAACATAACCTGATATTTTTAGTTTAAGCTTTGCTGAGCAGATCTTGGTCTATTCAAAGCACAAAGTCCAGTTTTTTAACCAATGTGTTCTTTTTAAACTTCTAGCTCTTAGTATTCATAAGAAGAAAAGGTCTTATTGACAAAGAACTGTTGGGAAAAATATCAAGTCAGACTTTCGGGCTTTTTCCATTTACACAAAAGGACACATTTATCAGGATTAAAAAAGTTTAACTGAAAGTACCACTGGGACGGGGGGGATGACAAAAAATAAGTTCTTAATTCTCCTTGTGATATGAAATATTTTAAAAATCAAATGTAAAGAAATCACAAGTTTAAAACAGCGCATGGATAAGGCTCTGTGTAAAGCAATGTCAGTAAAGCTTTGGATGTCTTTAAACACTCATCTTCCTTGTCCTGCGAGTCCACTCTAACGGGTAAGGGAATAACAGAAGATGTGCTGAAGTTCCCATGGACGTATATTGTGGCAGTCTAGTTTATCATTACAAGAAAGAAAAGGGGGAAGGGTGACAGACAGACAGACAGGTGAACAAAACACTAAACACCAAGTAATAGAAGATTAACCAAATAAATCATAAATTTATATGATGGGACACAGGTCAGGTTTAAAGAGGCATTTAATCAACATTTAATGCCAAATTTCATAATAAGATTGGTAATTAAAGAAAAACTTCGTGATATGCGTTTGGTCCTAATTTTAAAAGAGGTTAATGCCACACCCACACCACACCACACCACACCACACCACACATACACAAACACACACACTCACAGAGAGAGAGAGAGAGACAGAGACAGAGACAGAGACAGAGACAGAGAGAGGTATTTCATCTTCCTGGTGATCTTTCATGTAAATCGCTCCCTGGGAATCTTTGCTCAGAGATTCTTGAATTATCCTGGGGTGGGTGCGACCGGGCAGTGGACTTTATTAAAGCTCCTCAGGAGATTTTTATGTGCCTTCTCGAGTTTGAGAACCTTAAATATAACATCAAAAGAAATACTGTTCTTACTCAGTACCCTCAGAGACACCAAGGATAGCCATTAAGTTTTCAAAACAAGCAAGTTACTTGACAGCCAACGTCAGGTATAACCACATAGTGCGCAAGGTGGAACTGTCTTGCTTGCATCTTTACGAAAAGTTATGTAAAACCTTAGAACCAAAGCCAAATAACAGAAGCACGGATGTCTATTGTTTTGTCTGCCAGACTGACGCAATATCGAGTGGACTTACTTACGGATTAGCTAATTCCCCTTCTTTAACTCACTATACAGTTAAAGAATAAATTTTAATCATTGCCATGCTCCTAGTTTGTTGATGTGGAATTTGTGGGCGATGCACGTGTTCGTGGCTTCTCTCTAGGGAACCACAGAGTGACGAGCTGTCACTTTGCTGCCCTACTGAGTCTGTGACTGTACAGGGACTCTTATCCCAGCATTATATACAGGTCATCTTTAGACCAGTTATGCCATCTTGTTGGTTTTCCTCACTAGAGAACTGGATTAATCTTTGACACAATCTTTCTTTACTCTCCTGAGAATCGTGTGCTCAACTTCTGAACCTAATGCTTTTGAAACGATCCAAGGTCAAACGTGGATATGAAGATAGAAAAAAAAAAAAAAAGACCAACTCATCCTGACAGGAGATTCTGGCAAAATCATCTCAAACTGAAAGCTTCCCGTCTTTAAAGGAAATGCTCCGTGTGACTTACAGGAATGTTCCAGCCTTTGCCCACAAGGTCTAATCTAAAGTGCTTTTCAAACCCTCTCCACACTAAGGACAACGAGTGACAAACTGCGTAACCGGAGAAGTCAAATTTGCACACTGAAGCAGTTGCAATCACACCAGTGACTTATCTCGAGCGAACAGAGATTGGGGTAAATCTAATTTGATAAATTGGCCTTCTGTCCCCCATTGACTCACACAATCACTTCAGGGGTACTTTATCATCATTTGGAGTCCTTCTGCCATTAGCAGAGTCTCCAGACTCTTTGGCTGGAACTCCTTTTATGTTCCCACCCTTTGTGTCAAACACTTAATGGTTTGAAGAAAGAAAAAAACTAGAATATAAGCAGGAATATAAGCTAGTTGTTTTTTACAGCAACTCCACGGTGAATTCACTTGAGAGCCAATAACTTTGCAGTAAGCCTCTTCCTTTAACTCTGACAAGAGGGTGGTGTGCAGGGGCTCTGTATGGAGGCGGGCTGTGTGCAAAAGTTTTCATTTCAAGGAGAGACATAGCGGAGACATTATTGCAGAGCCAAAAAAATTATTGCACATCCATTGCAAGATGTCTCAATCGTTTCACTTCTGGGCCAGTAGTAGACAGGACACCATGGCAAGATCAGTAGAGCAGTAGGGAAGGCACTGAACACAACATCGGTCACTGTTTTATGTCACCTTCTGAAGACAACATCAGCGAGAGCAGACAGGTCCCTTCCTTCTAAGATTTTTCATATTTGCTATAAACAATGCCTTAAAGTTGGGCCCTAGACTGAGCATTAAAAGAATCATGCTTTGGATGACCTGTAACTTCAACCAAATTCTTCCACCTCTCTGAACTTCCTTTCTTCCTATGGGGAGTGGCCAGCTTATACCCTTCCAATGCTGGCCGTTCTGTGATATTCTGCACGTGGAATCTTCAAGTGAGTTCAACCCAGATTTACCATATTTCTTAGCATGGCTGGAATGTAAATTTTCTTCTTTCCCATTTTTTCCTGATGGGATAACTTATTGTTACCTTTAAGTGCCTGGAATATGTAATAGAAAACAGTTCATAAATAAAGAGAAGTTGTCTCTAGATTGAGTTCAACAGAAGCACTCTCCTCAACGAAGATGGATGTGCCAGTGATATCTTAAGGAAGTATTCTGGGAGTACACTGGGAGAAAGGAACAGGTGATAGACAGAAGCCAAACAAAGGAGTCATTGGTGCAGCTGAAGTTCCAGCCTCAGTGCAGGCTGCTGATTCTCTGGAATGCATGTTTTAAGGCTGGGCTTTTGTGTTGTGTATCCTCCCCCAGTTGCTGACCCGGAAGTTCTCAGTGAGTGAGATGAAACAATGCTGGGTAGTCTTTATAAAAAAGGGTCACAGGTGTAGCCACGGGGGTGATGGCAGTGGCAGCCACAATGACACAGTAGGGGAGCTGAACCCTGCACCAGACAACTTCCACAGCTGAAGTCCAAAAACTGTGAGGCTGAATACTTGGAACTTTTTGCTAACTGTTGACTCAGCCATATGTCAATAGAAATGATCTAGTTTAAAAGACTGTGGGGGTCCTTTCTCTTCCATCTTGGATACAGTTCATTCATGACTCTTGAGTGGAATCCTTTTATTTAAGACTTAGCACAACTAGTGGATTTATTTATTTATTTTGTAGCAACATCCTACAAAACGTTGGTTTCCAAGAGCCAACCTCATATTTAGAACAGGAGCATTTTCATTGGCCCTTCACAGGCACAGCAGAGGACAGATACTTGGGCCAAAATGCATCTTGCTAGAACCCTCAGAGTCATCCCTAAGAGGCAGTGATGTGTCTCCAGCTGCGTGCTGGATGTGGCTGGCCTCATGTTGGCCTCATGGCAGAAGTAGCTCAGTGAATGAACTGTGGTTTGCTTAAACTATGATCAGGATAAGTGGGTCCGGGTTCAGCTCCGTCTGCCCCTTTCTCCTAGTCAAATTAGTCGGCCATGCTTTGGCTCGCAAGTAAACAATTCGGGACCACTGCAGAATACAAACTATTGCACTAAATACTCACTTAGCCACATTTGCAAAATAGACAAAGAAACATTGGCATTTTTGAAAAAGAGACATTTAGTCATAATCAGTACTAGTTGTGGCTGACTGCCCTGTTGCAATTAAGGAATCCCAATGCTGGTTGCATTTAAATGTAAGGCCACCCAGACCCAGCACACATACAGAACAAACCCAAACCAAAGTTACCTGTCAGCTATGCCCAAGACAGGGCTCATGCGAGAGGCAGTCTTCCCTTCTCAGAAGAAAGGAGATCAGAACTGTGTTTAGATGGGGTTTACAGATGGAATCCAAATCCACATATGTAATGGCATGTAGTAGGATAGTCTGGCAAACAAACAAGTCAGACTTGAATAGGAAGTAGGTTTCTGCGAATGTTCTGTGCCTGGGAGATTCTGAGGGAGGGGGGCATTTTATGAGCTGGTTGAAGTATCTGTCACTTGAGATGGTTCTTCAGCCAGGCTCTTCTTGTGTGTTCATGGTAACAAAGCATGGATACACATCATCATATTGAAAACAATGTTGAAAAAGAAGGACGCCAGCACCTCAGATCACTATGCAACAGCATGCTGGAGAACCACATGTTTCCTAGATCATTTTAGCTATCCCAGGGCTACCAGAATTTCCCATTGGATGCTTGCAGTTACCTTCAGCTACATGCAGATGCTACCATTAGCAGGTGATGGTGTTGGGGGAAGGAAATAAGTAGAACTTATTACTGTTGGAAGTACAGATTCTAGCCCCACTCACACAGATTGATTTCTCTAATTGGTGTAACTGGAAATGTGCAATTTAACAAGTTACTAAAAAAGGTTTTGAGGCCAGGAACTCTCTCTCAGCCCATGCTACTAAAGGTCCTGCCGTGAGCAGCTGTGACCTATCCTTTAACCAGCTCCTGCACATGAAACAGATACATAGTAGTTAACAATTTATTCACAAGTCATGTATCCATCATATCTGAGATACAGTCTTTTGATTTAACTAAGAAATAAATTGATACCAGCAGGACCCACTAGAAAAAAGAAATTTGAATTTTATTCACAAGAATGTTCAAAATCTATTTACAGAGACACAAAACTGGACACATATTAAAAATTTAAAATCTCAGTTACAGCAGATTTAAAAAATTTTATATTTATCTGCTTTTGTTTTTGAGACAAGATCTTACTATGTAGCCTCAGATGACCTAAAACTCATTATGTAGACCAGGATGACCTGGAATTCATAAAGATTCACCTGCCTCTGCCTCCTAAGTTTTGGGATTAAAAGTGTGCACCACCTTATCCAAGAGAAATGGCCACTAAACATGAAATTGGTTTGGCTTTGTTCTGTAAGGATGGTGGATGAGAACGACCTTACATTTAAAGGTAACCAGCATTGACATGTAAACAGAGAGTTGCCATATACTATTTGTCAAAAGTACTCCTTGCTCTGAATTTTGCTTTAGAGTTAAAGCATAAGCTTCATTTAACCATTTTCACATGACTAATAAGATTATCACCAGACCGGCTCTAGACTCCAGCATCAGAATGTGGTGTTTTTGTCCTCTATCTTTTGTGGAGATGGATGGCGCCAGGTGTACTTCTTATTAACCTTCTTGCTTTAGCTTTCCCAAGAAAAGCTTTTCTTGTAGAAACTAGGCAGTTTGCCCCCTCTCAGAACCCTGAGAACCTTTCCCAGAGACTCTTAAGTCCACTTGAAGCAAATGATGCTAGGACTCTGGAGGCTATGAAAGCTGGGCAACTCAAAAGAAGTAAGGCCTGGTTCCTTCGTCATTGCACACCTCCCAATATGCCAGTGAAACTAAAAATAAGATGGTGTTCAGGCTTTAGTCTAAAGGAAAAACCTCAATACAACTTGCGCTGAGAATAAACATGCTTTGAGAGTATTTATATTGAAAATGATCCATACTCCTGACCTACATCTGAGGTGAGGGCCAGTCTTTCCTTCTAAGCCCCAGTAGGCCATTCATACACACATCACCATAAGGTCTGTGTGAGATTTAAATAGGCCGCAAGTACAGAGAAACCTCTGAGAATGCTAGTCAGCATGATTAAAGTTCCTTTGTTCTTCCTCCTGCTTTGTCGTCATAAACGCACTGACTTTAGAAACGAGCCATCCTTACAAACAAGAGATCCTCCATCCAAGTAGCTAGCAGAGGCAGACATCAAATATATGTAGCTCTCTGTGATATTCAAATAGTAGGCATTGATTTATATAAATGTGTTGGTTTGTTTTATTAATGAAGAGGATACATAGAAAGAAAGAAACCACTTGCTAGCTCCTTACCCTGTCCTCAAGATGTTCTTTCCCCATGGCCTGATGTTCATAGCATGAGAGCCACACCTCTGTCCACCTCACAGATCAAGCCACAGACCCCAATATTCACACTCAGCTCCTCCTCCCTGATCCAGTGTCTCTGAGAATAGACTCAGAGGTAGAGACCAGTTTTATGTTATTGCACTTAACTAAGTCCTTCAACAGATGAGGAGGCTCTCCCCAGTTCATCTGCCTCTTGTGTTAGTGTACTGCCACTATGAGAAAGTTCCTGAAACTATCAACTTAGAGAGAAGATTTGTTTTGAACTTTAGTTTCGTAGATTTCTGCCCACAGTTAAGTGGTCCTGTTGGTTGGGGATATGGTGAAGCAATGCCTTATGTTTAGAACACACAGCAGAAGAAGCTTTTTATCTCATAGAAGCTAGGAATCAAAGGGGGAGGAGAGAGAGAGAGAGAGAGAGAGAGAGAGAGAGAGAGAGAGAGAGAGAGAGAGACTCAGTATTCTCTTTAGGTGCACATTCCCAATGACCTAACTTTCTTCCTCTAGGTCCTACCTTTTAAATGGCCCACCAAATCCCACTTGTGCCAAGCTGAAGGCCAAACCTCTAACTCAAGAGCTTTGGGGAGCATTCAGGATGCCAACTGTGGCAGCTTCTCTCCCTTCTAATGAGTTCCAGGCATGCTTGTCTGTGATAACAAATGCAGATTCCTCCTGACACCAAAGAATAAGTACAGCAGCTTGCTAGGTTTGCCCAATGTACCAGAGCAGTGGTGGGCACTCAGATGTGTCTGTTTCTGATATAGACAGCCCAGTACTGCTGCTGAGACTGGGAGCCTTTGTCTGCAGCTGACCATGGAAATTAGAATCTCCATGAGGTTATGAGGACATCCCATCACCTCACAATTAATTGCAAGGGTTAAATCCGATTTGCGATCCTGAAATTCCGTAGGCATAGCCATTCAAGGGCAAATTCATCTTCATATTTTGTAGTTTTGCTCCATGCATCATTCTTCTTTTATAATATGTTCCAAGGAAACACCATGGGGAGCTTCATTGAATGGATTTGCAGGCAAAATTGAACAGAAAAACAAATAACCCTACTCGGTGCTCATCTGTAGAAAATACGTAATGCACTGGAGACTTTAAAAGCTGAAAATGAACGTTTAAGGATTTCTGGGTTTGTTTGTATGTTTATTTGCTTGGATACACAAATTAATTTTTCTGCAGACCCAGCTAGAAAGTATGTTCAGCTTTGTGGACCCTTAAGTCATTGAAGAAACCACTAATGGTGAATCCAGGGATAGACAAAAATGTACTCAAATATAAAACTTTATTTACAGACCCTGAGAGTTGAGAACCATAATTTTCATTTTATAATTATTTTGTCTCAAATCTTTCAACCATGTAAGAATAGGGGTGGGGATTAGCCTAAGTCCACTGCAAAAACAAACAGCAAGCTGATCTTGGTCCAGACGACTGTGAAGGAATGAGAATTCCTGGAAAGAAGTGATCTGCACAGGCTGATTAACTGATCAGACTATAAGGACTATGGAGAGGTTGGAATGATGCAGATCCAGAACCTAATTAGATTTCTCTCAACTCTCTTTATTCCTCTAAAGACTCGTTTCTTGTTCTCCTCCCTATCAGATATAACGTCCGAATAAATAGATTAAATAAAAAAAAACCTTTGGAATGTATTAGCTTAAGGAAACTCTATTCTCCACCAATCAGAGCTATGAATGGTATCAAATAACATCTGAGGCCTATAGTTGATCCTATTGTTTCCTCCATTAGATCTTAGCAATGCCTTGATATATAATTTTCTTTGTTCCGTGACCAGTAAAAACTTCCTGAAACTACTTCCACATTGGAACTATGGATCTCACAGTAATCGAAGCCTATGTCCCTGGGCCATGGTCACTCAATTTAGGTTCAGAATCAATTGTCTCTTACTCTCTTTGGGGCAAGAGCTGTGTTGCTGCAGAACCCTTGACTGGTTTATCCGGGTTAGTGTCCCATTTGTGTCACCACAAAGCCCTTTCCTGACCCTATCCAGTGACACTTACTGATGCTCTAGCAGGAAGTAGGCCAGATGTGGTCTGCAAAGCAGTAGTGTCCATACCTCCTGCGTGTGTGCAGAGACAAAAAAAAAAAATCAGGAACTGCATCTCAAACCCAGCAAACCGGAACCTCTGCAGTTTTAATGACTCGACCATCATTAAAGAACTTTTTGTGATGCTGACTTCCGCAGGAGTTACAGAAGCATTATCTTAAACTTGAAGCTGAAAAGTGCCGATTCTGGAACATTAACGGGACTGCCATGATAATATAATCAATCCTTCATTTCAAAATCAGCTTAGAAAGTGAACACCTCGTAAGGGCCAGATTTTGCATGGGTGATTGAGATCAACAAGGGTCTTTAATGACTAGGGGGTACCTTACATCTGAGCTCCAGGGAAGAAGCCTTTTGAGAGGCAGTTTCTCTGTACCGTCCGTCTTTTGCAATGCAAGATTTGCTCCCTTGGGCCACACCACCAGCGTAGGCAATGAATGTGCAGAAGTAACACGTGTCCGACACTACCTGGGTGATTTCATTTCATTATTAACATCCTTTCAGCCTCTGAAATGACTGCTAGTTACCATGATGCCTGTCTCCTAGAATGCAATCATGCATGGGCTTGGAGTTTGTAGGGACAATTTATCAAATAGTCGCGACAAACCTCCCAGCAAGCGGCCTGTTGGCTGGCTGTTCTCATGGTTCTCATCAGGAGGGCTGCCATTGCTTTCTCTGCTTTAAAATACGGTGTGTCTGAGATCTGTCACTCAACCATCCATCCATCCAAGACACAGATAATCATGCATTTGAGAGTGAGACAAAGGTATGGGAACTCCTGGTGGGCGTGAGGGTGGGGAGAGCATGAAAGCGAGGAATACAAGAGCATCTACCACATGGCTTCTCTGCCAGCCTGCCACCTGTCCATCAACCAGCCCCTGGCAGGATGCTGGCAGCCTGGAGCCAGGAGCATACAGCTGTTCTTCTCCTGCTGAGAATAGCAACTTTGAGGGATCACCAAGGAAACACCGTAGACAGGAAGAGTGAGTGAGTAAGTGTGTGTGTGTGTGTGTGTGTGTGTGTGTTAGAGAGAGAGGAGAAAGAGAGAGAAAGAGAGAGAGAGACAGACAGAGAGAGAGAGAGAGAGAACAAATACTTACCCTTGATTAAGCCCAGACGAGTGGGAAATGGCAGTTTACTGTAGGACTGAAAGCATGGGGATCCTGCTTCCTAATACACTGCCTAACTATGGGCAAAAGTCAGTAGCTCCTTGAAGGAGGAGATGACCCAAGAAAGAGCAAGCAGCACAACACAAAGACAGTTCAGGTCAGGCGCGCCCTTGCTTGTTCCCTGGTGGCAAGCCTGAGGGAGCTGCTGCTTAGAGACCAGCACCTCCGCACTCGGCTGGTTTCCTTGGTTTCTGCTTCCACCAGCACGCAGCTCCTCGGCAGCATGCCTGATGCCAGCCATCACTAAAGGAAGAAGAGGTAAAGGAGCCTAGATTATGACAAAGGGTATGAGGATATTTTGCACAAACAGGCTGTCTGTATACTAAGGCCCGGCATCCTTAGCAAACAAAGATGATCAGAATTTTCCGTTATCGGCACGCCTATGATCTAAAAGCTCAGAAGTGAGCTCTAAGGAACAAAGCTCAGGAAGGGTGATGATCTTGCCCATAGTCACACATCCTTCCTGTTTAGGGTCCCTCAATTAGAAGACTTTCTTCCAGGACTGACTAATGCAGGATACTGATCATATGTACCGCTTCCGCACCCCAAAGGAATTCCATCTGAGCGGCTGAGAAAGTGGCTTGGCAGTGGCATACAATCCAGTCACACAGCTCATGAGATCCGTGTTGGGAACCATGGAAACACAGGTGTGTCTGGTCGGCAGCCAGCTTTCCTCTCTTCGGGGTTTCCGAGAACCCAAGTTCCTGCTCCCCTGTGGCTCAGCATCCTCTGCTGTCCTGTTTTGCTGACAGGAGAATAGTGGAAGTCAAAATCAATTTCTTAGGGTCTGCTGTCTGCCAGGGACACCTGCCATCTCCCTTTCGGGACCATCTCTAGTTACATGGCCATCTCTTCGCAAATGCTGGAAATGTAATTCCTAGCTAGGCACCCATTCTTCAGAGATGATAATCTACTCTGCAAGAGAAAAGGTAAATTCCATTGCATGCTGGATCATCTCAACTACAAGACACAAGCCCTGGCCTCTGCAAGGTGTACTACCCAAAGATGTTGGCATAACATCAAAGACTTGTCTCAAACTCTGCTTCGGGGGCCTTCTGGGGACATTACTTACTTAAAGGAACTAAGTATTCCTCACAGGCATGATGCCTGACTCCTATGCTCAGAATTCCTTCACTTTCTTCTTCCCAATTAGACTGTAGTTCTGTGGTGGTGAATTCATCATTCTTGTTCATCGATGTACCCCTGACACAATGATGCCAGGGATGTTTAGTAAGTATTTGAGAATGGAGAACGATTGGAAGAGAGAAGTGTGTTCTGGAAGAACAAGGTTCCTCCTTTGTGTATTTGTTTCATATGAGTAGCCACAAAGTGGACTGGTCAGATTTGAAGGTGCTGGACGCATTCCACTTTGGAATAAGGGCTGTTCACCTGTGTACATCCTTAACAACCTCTAATGACAATGCTGGATGCCTCTAAGGACAATGGGATGCTACACCCAAGCAAATGGGAATAGTCTAGTAATTGTGCTATCATGTGGGTAAATTTCAAAAGAATTATACCCAGTGGAAAAGCCAGGCATGTCATTTATACTTACTCCTAAGAAATACCAACTATAATGGTGAAAAGGAGGTCAACAGTTTCCTGGACATGGGAGGGTACAGAGAACAGCAGGTGGAACAGCAAAGAGTATACAGAAATTTGGGGGATTAATGCTCTGGTTCATTTTCTTTTTCAGGGCAGTGGGTTACTGAGTATATTGCATGTGACCAAACTTCTCAAACTATCTAATTTAAATATGTGGATTTGATAGTTTATCAACTGTATCTCAGTAAAACTGTCAAACTATAACTGAATAAATGTGACATTAAAAATTAGACCAACAATGGCCTGTATCATCCACCCCATCATTCCCACGTCTTGTATAGTTTACATCTTTAAGAATACTTTAGATGAAGTCATATATGTTCTTATAAACCTGTAATATTGGAACACTTGGAGGCTGAAGTAGAAAAATAGTGACCCCAAGGCCAACCTGGGCTACAATGCAAGACTATGAGAAACATATGTAAACATGTGTCTGTTTCCGTGATAGGGTTGATAAAAGATTCATTCCTGGTACTTATGGGAGAGATAACACAATTCTATTGATTCTTGCTGAGTTTGGCTTCCAGTTCAGAAGTTATCTGAACCACGAGAACAGTGTTGCTCTTAGACATCCCAGTGTGCACGCATTCATATGAGCTCTCATAGTTTCCAATCTGCTTCTGCTCAGGTTCTGCAGCCAAACCCATTGCTGACTTGCTGGCCCAGGCGCCCAGCAACCCCCAACCACTACCATGGCCGAAGACGCGGATATGCGCAATGAGCTGGAAGAGATGCAGAGGAGGGCTGACCAGCTGGCTGATGAGGTAAGGGAGAGAGACCTAGGAAGTAAGCCCAAAACTGGAAGGTGGGTGGTTTGAATTCAGATTCTGAGAAATGTCTCTTCTAATGTCTCAATGAAAAAGAAAAAAGTTAAAAAAAAATTTCTTTTTCTCTAAAATGCCTGCAGGCTAGACAGCCCAAATACTCTGGACTCCTATGCACTTGAGAGGGCAGGGTCCTCTAGGACAAACTTTATCTTTGGATGCCTTGCAGTGCGCTGTAGGTAACTCAACAGTAAAGGCTAACACTTTAAGGGACTTTCCAGGAGGGTTGCTAAGCGTGCCTATTATTAAAATTTAAGTACATAATTTGAAAATTAGGTGGAATGTATATAATATATATTAAAATCAATGGTACTACGTGCTTAAAACTCGTTGCTTCTAGTTAGTTCAGCACACTTTTCTGCTATCTGTGCCCTTGAGACATTTACACTTGCTGTTCGTAAGATGCAGAAATCCCATAGGACACTGTTGGCGCACATTTCAACTACAGGGTCAGTGTAGCACACTGCACTCGGAAATAAAATAGAAAGCAATCATTTAGAATCAGTCTTTGACAAATACCAATCACAGCTTGCTTTATTATTTTGGTAATTACCTATAGTTAAGACAGAAGGGAAAAGATTAATAATCTACATAAAACTTTTAAAGCATGCATGTCTGTAGCTCTTACATTGAGAAGGTAATATACAAAGTTGGGGTGCATGGATTTAGGGTTGGATCTGGGAGGAGCTGGGGGAAGGGTGGAGGAGGTGAAAATGACTAAAATACATTGTATGAAATTCTCAAATAATGAAAAGACTTTTTAGAATATAAAAAATTTGACGAAGTCCTCCATTAATTGAAAACTTTTTCAACAAAAACATCTCCTTCTTTACCCTTAAGTTTAATTCTAACGTGAAGTCTTCACTGCTTCATTTTCTTCTTATTCGTGAGCATACGTGAAGTTCTACAGTTCCAGTGACCGTACTGGGATTACATTAGCAATCTGATAAGCCATTGACAGACGGCACTAAAAACTGACAGGAGCTTTCTGTGAGAATCCACCTGCTACGCAGAATTTATAACCAAGCATGCTGTGTTGTATTATGTGCCTCTTCTGTGCCCTTCGTGTTTCATGTCAGTGTGATAAATGCAAATATACATAAATATGTCCATATTTTTTCCAGAGAGTCAGTTGTTAAACATTTGGCAGCACGCTATTGCTCATAGCCGTTTTATTCAAAAAGGAGTCCACTTAAGCCCTTTGCAGCAAAAATCCACATCCTTCAAGTTCCCTATGTCCAACATAAGTTTGTTGCTTAAAAGCGTGGTTTTGAGAAATCGCATTGGTTGTTGGATTGGAACTATGTTAAAGGAACTGAGAACAAAGTCCTGATGCTGTGCCTGAGGGTCCAGCCGTCAAGCTCAGAGCTTTCTCCATTCCTTTTCCTTATCTAAGAAGGAAGGTAATTATAGCTGTCTCTGATGGGCTAGTCATTTGAAACTTGCTTGATTTTTTTTCACCCTAAGGCGACAGCTTAATTTGTATTGATAACAACTTCCAGTTGTGTTTCGAGGAGTTTTAAAGAACTTGTTACACTCCTCTCTACTCCTGAAATATTATGCTTGTGTTTAAAATTCACTCTTCCTAGTCCAGGGAGACCCAAGCAGTCCTTGAAGTATATGAGATGGTTTCCCATGCATTGGAGCATACAAAATTATTTTTTCCGACTACTTTGTCTTTGATATCAAGAACAGCCTCATATGGTTTCGGTTTAGTGAAGATAAGTTTTCCTATGATTGCTTCGGGAAATCTGATCATGTAGAAAGCCCAATAGGAAAGAGATTGAAGCTGGAAAGGCATTTTGTGTTTCGGGTGCAAAGTTGAAGTCCCATGCGATAGGAACCTTTGTGTTTCTCAAGTGAAGAAAGTAGTTCTGACTTTCCTGGTGCTCTGTTACTTACTGCCCTAACAATGTTTATGTTTTTCTCTCTTAGTCCCTGGAAAGCACCCGTCGCATGCTGCAGCTGGTTGAAGAGGTAAGGCGCGGATTCTATTAATATAAACTAGGCCCCTGACATGTTTATTCCTACCTCCTATTGCTTTTGCCTAAGACCTGGCTCTCTTGCTTCCAATGCTAATGTAGCCTAGCAGAAAGCCAGAAAATACTGGAAATGTTAACCAGTACTCAAGCTGACCTCACTATCCTCCAGCCCAGGTTCCCTCTACAGTTCATAGTATAGAGAAGCCTACCATTTCTAAGGTCCTGTTCCCAAAAGTGACAACACGGGGGGGAGGGGCAGTAAGCAGACAGAGTAGTGCTTAACCTATGAAGTAATTACTTACATTTGTAATGATTTTTGTTGTAACAAATTACAGCTAATCTAAAATTCTTTTCTAACTCCAACTATATTTATAACGTTGAAAAATATGTATTTATGCAGACATGTTATCTTTTGAAAGTATTGTATTTAGTGTCAGACACTAAAATTTATGAAAAAATAAGAAAAATCCTAAACAAAGAGAAAAATCGAGTCCAATTAAGTAAATATAAAAGTTCTTTTATATTACTGACTCTGGATGGCACATCCATTTGTAAAGCATTTGTAATTCATGGTTTAATGAATCCCAAACTATTTTTAAATGGGTAAAATAGGGCAGATAGCAATAATGGAATCAAAAGAGCATTTGCAATAAAGCCTACTCATTCCAATTTGATAGAACAGCAGTCAACCAGGAAGAATAAATGGATTAATTGAACTTGCCCGTTGGGAGAGATGGAGTAGAAAAAGAATGGCTTGAACTATATTTATCTTAACCTAATAAAACAAGCCTAATGGTCTTTATTCGGCAAGATGCTGCTTTAGCCATGGTTTGAATGTGACTGCTTATCAATGTATAAATTCATGTGTGATTATCTTTTCTAGAGATCTTGGGCTTTCTCTGGCAGAATGATTAAATGAGCCTATTCACCCACCCTATGCTGCTATAAATTGCTTATGCAATGACATGAAAGGGAAGGAGAAAAAAAAGATAAATTTTACAAAGGCTTAGAGGAAAGGCAGCTAGCTGCCTCTTACACCATGGAAGCAAATATTGTCTTCCTTTATTTCTGATGCTGTAGCTCCTTACCTAGGAGTGAAGTGTGGCTAAAGGTTAAAGACAACAGGAAGAGCTGGGAGAAGTAATGATGCGTTCTCTGAATAAAATAAAAAAGATCTGTTATTTCAAAAATGACAAACTGAGCTTGCAATGCAGCACAAATTGGCCCCCAAAGAAAGGCAGCCCTGCAGGGCCTCAGCAGCATAGGAGAGCAGCCTTCTACTCTAAATGAAGGAAAATGTCTGTTTTGCTTTGTTCTAGGGATTTGTTCTAGAGACACTGATCATGTAGAAATGCTTAAATACCAAGAAGGAGGCAGATAACCTAAATCCAGGAGTGCTGGCCATTTGGCATTAATGTACCATTTCCCGATTTGTTACAAGCAAAACACAAAAGGAGAAAGAGCTTGGAACATTCTTACATGAACTGAGATTAACATGAAAGGAGCACACTAGCTAACAGTTATAAATTATTTTATTGTGTGCTACAGTATTATCACATTGTACTTCATGACCTACAATGAGAGCCTCCAAACTCACTCTTCACTTGCTTGTGTAAATACATGCACATATGATGCAAATTTCTCAAGCTGTCTCCAATTTGTTCACTTGTGCAGTGTTGAAACATTGCCCAGACTGTGGAAAATAATAGAATAAGTGCGTTGGAATTCACCCAAATAAACTGGCCCTTTGTCCTTCAAAGTCTTGCGACCCTGAACCCTTCTCTCATGTATGTCTTCTGAAAATGGAAGTAGTATCAGCCTGTCTTGCAAACAATCTGACTGCTCTAATTTATTCTAAGAATAAGAGCTCCACTGATTGAAGTAGGAGTCTCAAATTATGTGGTTTTTGTTTCTCAAAAATTGTTTCTCCATCAAGCATGAAGTTGAGTCTTAGATCAAGGAATGAAAGAGATGGGTGCAATCTCTTCTATTTAATAAATAAGAGGAGGCTGTTAGACATTCCATCCTTAGGGAATTGTGAGCAAGGCATTATTAGAGCAGACTGGCTTGCTCTTACTTCTTCCTGGGTCATTGTCTATGTATAGTGAAACATTCTTCATGTCTAGGGTATTGGCTATTCAGATGATGTTCTGATTTTCAATCAAAAAAGGAATTCTCTTTAAAGTGAATCAGTATTAAATATTTATCAACGGCAGAAATTATGTGGAAAATATGGGTTTTGAAATGCCAGGATCTTACTCACAATCCCAAAGTCTGTCAGTGCTACATAATTTGAATTGAACTGAATTTTCATTGAATTCAGTTTCAAAGACAGGAAAGGTCACTAGAGTTGGGAAGTCTCCCAAAGACAAATAGTCCACTTCCCATGAAAGCACAGCTTTATGCTATCTCTAATAAACTCCAGAGCATACGAGCAGAGGAGGCTAGGGACCTAACTTTTAATAGAAGTCAACGCCAACATCTCAAGGATGATCTAAAGTTACTCTGAGGTCAATGGGAAAGTTTCAGAAAACCTGAATATCACAGACAGATACGAAAGGTTAGAGACTCGATGACACTTGGTCCACAGCCTGGAGTTGGGAATTTAAGTTGGGGGATACATTTCAACAAATGTTTATACAATACCTAACATTGAAGTTAGGACAGAAATGCAAATTGATTTACTGCAGGGAAACCAACATGTAAATAGCTGTCCAAACTCAAGATCATACTGCCTTGGGAGCAAAAAAGAGAGAAGGATTAAATCTAGAAGAGGATCATTAAGATGTTCTCCAGGAGAAAATATTTGAGAAGAAAAAGTCAACTCTGATGATGCTAAATGCAGATGTGAAGTCTGCAGATCAGTGTCTTGGGCTATGAAGCTTGAGCTAGAATAAACCAGACTACTTTAGGCAGGCATATTTCAAAGCACCACAGAGCCTTCCTGAAATAGTTACTGAAACACTAATATTTCATAAATGTCTCAGCATCATATCTCTTTCTATGCCTGCTTATCTTTCATAATGCTTTGGCAATAAAAAGGAGAGAGCCTTGTAAAAAGCCACAGTTGTAGATGTGAGACTTTCAATTAAAAATTTTATCAAATCAGTTGGCAGGTTTTTTTTAATAAGTTGATGTGATGTCCTTTAGAGTTTAAGAGATTTCCGGAGTGCTCAGGCTTTAGGGAAGATGTCCTGGAGTTTGGGGAAACATCCCAAAGAGACAGCAACAAAATATTCTATAAGCACTGGCTTGGTTCATTGACTAAATAAATTCATCAACATATTTTAAAAATAAAAATAGAAAAATAAATTTCACAAAAGAAAGAAACAAAAAAAACGCATTTCCAACTCCCTTTAGATGGGCTATTTCTCCAGCAAATTCAAGCACAAATGAAGAATTGAACTCAGGTAAAACTAGAGACACTTCCTCTCATTCTCAATCTAGGCATTAAAGCTCACAACTCTTCCAGGAACTGGAAAGAGTATTCTTTCCAATTCTGCCTCCTTTGCAGTATTTTCCCAGCCCCTTCCCCTCTGTCTTTTAGATCTCATGAGAAAAAAACCAGCTTTTTTGATAAAGCCATTTGTAAAATAATGGAATCAAATTTAAGTTCAAACCTTTATTAAGGACCTACCATGTGCCAGCTACTGAGCTTAGAGCCAGCATTATCACCATCATAATCAAATATATGTTAGCTAATTTAACCC